>NC_134556.1:12833446-12977004 GCF_025594145.1 Primulina tabacum | reverse complement strand
ACAAATTTGCTGAATTTATGGAGCTGCCATGAGCACTGAGACTGACATCAAGCGTAGAGAAGAATAAAGTAAGCACAAACGACCCTTTCTGGTCAGTCATCCCATGGTGGACAGAACATTAAAAGACCCAACCATGCAAGTGGACCAGCCAAGGAAGCCTTCACCAACCCTTACAACAAGGAAATCAGGCCTTGTCCTAACTGCAACATGAGACACTCAGGAGAATGCTACTTGATTCTACCTTGACCCTTCGAAAATTCCTATACAATTATTGAATGCATGTGTGTCGTGTGGTTGAAGAGTCTTGTGGAGAATTTCTTAATTTTGAAAGTGGGAGGCGTGTAGTTGTGTGATGGGGAGAAGGGTTTTGAAATATTATATTAAATCATTCTACTAATAGGGCTTAGGCCTATTAAGCCTCCTAATTAAGCCCAAAAACCTTTAATTAAATACCAAAGATTATTTGTTTAGACTAGTTTGTGAATTTATTAGCCGGTTCCCAAAACGTTCTTATTTTTGTTGAAAAACCAACACCGATAAAAATTACGTCCCGTCGTATAAAATCACCTCCAAACCCCTTATTTAAAAAATATGAAAAGCATCACCCATATTTTAAATAATTAAAAACAATTAACCAATAAAAACATTTTCTATTTTTCAGCCCTCGATTTCCGTTTCTCGATCGCAACTCGAATAACCTTTAAAAATACATTTATTGCAACCATGTAGAAAATATATTTTAAAACTGCAAATATGCACAACACAAATAATTTATGCAATGGAAACAAGTAATTAAAATACAAGAGAATTTAATAACTGCATATATGTGGTTCGCGTGGGCTTTTAAATTTTCGAGGCGTTATAACTGTTGCTGTAATTGTTGCTCGAAGAAACGAGCTATTCCCTCTAAAGCACGAGTAGCAGCATCCCCTGGAGGAGGTGGTGGGGGTGCATTTCCTTGATGGTTCACGCTGTTCTCGGCTTGATTCTCATTAACAGGGGCACGTCTAGGAGGCATTTTATCTGAACGTTTTCCAAACTCTAACGTAACCAACATGCATTTAAAACTACGTTTTCTAATCATGGAACATATCCTTATTCATTTAGCAATTTAAGCATGTAAAACATATATACTCAAAAAGCTAGTAATCATGTAACGTAAACATATCATTCATGTCATCATGCAGGTAACACCATAATAAATATTAAAAAACATGTAAACTTACAAATCGAGGCTTGACGACTGATCTTCCTAGCGCTGATGGTGGCACAACCCTTTACAGGACCTTTGCTCTGATACCAACTGAAACGTCTGCCCTTTTTAATGCTTAAAATTACTAGAATTTTTTTTTAACATGCAACGGCCGAACCCTCAATACTTCATGAAAATATTTTTATAAATATTTTTCACATTTTAATTAAAAAAACAACTAGTGTTTGAAAACCCAAAGGAAATTGTCAAACATGAATCGTCACTTGTTTTACCAAACCTAAAAAGCAATAAACGTGAAAAATATCATCCTCTCAAAAACTACTCAAAGAATAAATAAATAGTCTTAAAAATCTTTCAACGTAAAGCAAAATCATAATCATAAGTGAGGAAAAGTAGAAGCGCTGGTCCTCGGGTTGTGTGCACCTTCAGTCCAGTCAGGTCAACCGTCAAGACCCCCCTCAATCTCACCTGGATCCATCAAACCTTGTGAGTCTAAAGACTCAACACATCATAATCTTGATAACAAGCAATACGTATAAAATCACATGCAACAGTGAAAGATACTTTACGTAAAAATAAAATTTTCATGATATGCATAACATAAACCTCAACATTTTTCCTTTACCCTCATTCATAACGTGTATCCTTTTATCATGATCATAAACATTTTTTTTTTTATTGAATTTAGATAATCAATTTTGACATTCCTCATCCTCAAAAAGTCGATGGATCCATCTACATGTAACCCACAGTACTGGGCAGCGAGGACATCAGCAACGATTTCTCGTCCACTGAGCCTTGGCCTATCCTCATCGAATTGAAATACGATCGTCGGGCTCTCTATGACGCCTTTTCTCATAAACAGGCTCCCTCTAGGGCCCCTTTCCCTCACGACATCCCATTCTTATCTTCATATCCTCATATCCTCAATAGTCACAATTACTTCACTTCATTCAGCCTTTTACCTTTTCATCAATCCATAAAAATCATGCATTTAATATCATTTTTCTTTTAAAAACAAGCATGCAATATATTCTTTTTAACTTTATAGTTTCGTTGTAAATTCCATAAATGAATCATAAAATTCCATGAACCTTTCACATAAACATTTTAGCTTAAAAAAATCCTTATACATTCAAAATAATCATAATAGCATGTGAAACAGTATTTAGGGTACTACCATGAGGTTTACTAATTTTTAGGTGTAAAATGACCTTTTTACCCCTAGACATAAATTCCTCGTTTTTGACTTTTTTATTTATTTCATTGAATCTAACATATCCCAAATAATTATTTAAACCTAAATTAAAATTCCCATAATTTTACTTATCTTAAATACTAGACTTTTTAATTATTTCGTAAGTTTTGAAGGTGTTTTAATCCCGAAAAATTCCAAACTTTAATATAACTTCCTAAATTCAAAACTTAGATTTTCATGATTATTTTAGCCCTCGTGAACCACGACTCGAGCCCTGTGAGCCGTGTTTCGATTTATTTTATCTTTTAAAAACTCTAGACCTACGTTTGAATCACCAACGAGCCATGCTGGATTTTCGTCGAGCCAAGCTCGAGCCATCAAGAGCCAACCCCTTCCCAGCCCCCTGATGAACCTCCTGGACTCATGCTAATCCCTAGGACCTGACCCTAAGTTGAAAACCGAACCACTCCAACCTGCACTCAAGCTGGCCGAGACTCCTAGTGCATAAGGACTCCAAGTTTTTGAGCCTAGGAACCTAGCCTTCGACCCAACCCATGAACCAGCATGCCGTGCACCCACCTAGGACCATTAACCCTTGACCTAGCCCGTCTCGATCCCCCTAAACTAGACCCTAGCTCCCCGCGTGCTGCTGCACTAGAATCGCGCACCACGCCCTCTCGGGTGGGAGTCCTAGCATGGCTAGGACTCCTTCCACAGCCCTTAACTCGAGTCCTAGCATGGCTAGGACTCTACCCTTGACCCTTCCCGGACCCTGGCCAAGCCCTGACCCCAGCAAAAGCCAAGCCGAGACCACATGTTCCCAATACCGAACCAACTTGAACACATGACATGAACTTTCGCACCAGCCCTTTTTGCTTGTTCTTTTGTGATTGCCGTGAGTCTAGTGTGTGTGCTAGGACCTTAAATCATGTATAAACCTTACTTGATCATAACCTAATCTCATGGCAGCCCCTTCACGTGTATAGAGCATGATTTTGGATCAAAATTCATAAGTTTAGGACTTTTATGAGTAATATTTCGAAAATAATAATATGAATGTCATAATTTACATATTAACCATTTTTAAACGATAATACGATGTGATAGACGAGAAAGGAGATATATGGCGTGTCTTTGCGTTTTAAACGCACGATTATCCGTTGACGATGAAGAACGGCGACGAGGAGGGCCTAGGCTTGATACACCCTTGAAGCTTTTCGATTTTTTCTTCCCAAATTGAGGTGCGTGTCGTGTATAGTGTGGAGTGAATTTTGTGTGAGCCAAAATTCTGAATTGGGGCGTGAATAATGATGGGGGTAGGGTAGGGTTTTTGAGTATTAAATAGTTAATTATTCACTAATTAGGCTTAAGCCCACCAAATAGGTAAATTAGGCCCATTAGTGCTTAATTAATAAAAAAATAATTTTGTTTAAATACGTTTATGAATTTATTAGCCGGGTTGCCAAAAAGTTCATATTTTTGTTGAAAAACCAACACCGATAAAATTTACGTCCCGGCGTATAAAATCACCTCAAAACCCCTTATTTTCAAAAATATGAAAAATCATCACTCATATTTTAAATAATTAAAATTAATTATTTATTAAAAATATTTTACGTTTTTCATCACTCGGTCTCCGTTCCTCGATCGCAACTTGAATAATCCTTAAAAATAATCAATGTTGGGATAGATATAATGAATTACTTAATACATGCTCACATCATGGTTTTGAAACATGGAGAATAGTTTCTCGCTTTTATGAAGGTCTAATATCTAAAATAGGCAAATAATAGAATTCAAGTGTAATGGAACTTTTGAAGATAAAAACCCAAATGAAGCTATGGAATATTTGGATTCATTAGCAGAAAATGCTCAAAATTGGGATAATATAGGCACAATATAACCACCAATAATTAAAATCAATAATTCAACAAATGGAGGTGGTATTTATAATCTTAAAGATGATATAGATATTCAAGCTAAACTTGCATCTTTAGCAAGAAAAATTGAGTTCAAACGAACTGCAATCTTTTTCTGTCCGTGTAGATGCCACCAGAGCGCCTTCTACTTCTAATAGGCCATGAACTAGATCCGAACGCGTGATTGGTTGCATGGTATTAAGAAAGACCTTCAAGGAGTTGACTTTGAGGAAACCTTTTCTCCAGTTGCAATGTTCAACTCTATAAGGATATTTCTAGACATAGCTGCATGGTATGACTATGAGATATGATAGATGTATGTCAAGACAGCCTTTCTTAATGGGATATTAAGGAAGAGATTTACATGCCTCAACCTGAAGAGTTTACATCTATCAGAAGTGAGCATATGGTATGCAAACTTCATAGATCTATCTATGGTCTAAATCAGGCTTCTAGGAGTTGGAACCTTAGATTTGATAGTACAATCAAAGAGTTTGGTTTTACTAAGAATCCTGAGGAACCCTGTGTGTATAAGAAGGTCATTGGGAGTGCTGTGACATTCCTGATGCTTTATGTTGATGACATTCTACTCATTGGGAAGGATGTAGGGATGTTGCAATCATCTAAAATATGGTTAGCGAGTACGTTCTCGATGCAAGACTTGTATGAAGCATGTTTTGTATTGGGAATGCAGATCTATAGTATAGATCAGGAAGATTGCTTGGTCTCACCCAGTCCACATACATTGCTACCAATCGTTAAGCGGTTCTCGATGGATGAGTCCAAGAGAGGACATCTACCAATGTGTCATGGCATGTCCCTATCCAAGTCTATGTCTCCCATGACTGATGCAGAGATAGCGGTGATGACACGCATTCCGTATGCATCTACAATTGGTAGTATCATGTATGAGATGATAACTACACGTCTTGACGTGGCTTTTGTAATAAGTGTAGTGAGTAGATATCAATCGAATCCTGGTCTTCCACACCGGAAAGCTGTGAAAGACATAATCAATTATTTGAGAAGGACCAATAAGTTGTTCTTGGTTTATGGGGTGGAGAACTGAAATTTGAAGGCTATACTGACTCTAGCTTCCAAAGTGATATTGATGACTCAAAGTCAACCTCTGAGTTCGTATTCATGCTCAATGGTGCTGCTGTCTATTGGAAGAGTTTCAAGCAAGACAGTACTGCGGATTCTACCACTGAGGTCGAATACATTGCTGCATCAGCTGCAGCAAAGAAGATTGTTTGGTTAAGGAATTTCGTCCAAGAGTTGGGCGTCATTCCTGATGGAGTTGCTCAAATCTCGGTGTTTTGTGACAACATGGGAGCCATTGCTCAGGCGAAGGAACCAAGGTCTCATAAAAAATCCAAACATGCATGGAGAAAGTACCACATCCTCCAAGAGATTATGGAAAGAGGAAAGTGTCGATTGACGAAGTCGGCTCCGCAGATAATGTTGCAGATCCACTAACTAAGCCTTTAACTGGACCATTATTCGAGAAGCATCGCGAATCAATGTGTTTGAAGTATATGGGTAGTTGGCACTTGTGCAAGTGGGAGATTGTTAGAGGAGGTGCCAGTCGAGCCAAGTGTTGGCCGAGGGTTCATGTTTAAACTCTATTTATAAAAATCTTTATTTTTAATTATATTTTAAATTATTGTTTTGGCACATCTTTATATGTATACGCATGCTTGTTGCATATATAAAGTCCTTGAATATAGAAATAATAGAAAGAATATGAGATGCTCATATGATGAGTATCATGAAACTCATATTTGTAATACTGTATATTCTAAATAGTTCCTAGTCGATTCTGCCGCCGCTAAGAAGGATAAAGGCCGCTCGAGTTTGAGACTAGTATCTGCGATGGGACTACCATGTTTCATTGGTAGGGAACATTGTGATGTCCGAGCATGCAGATAGGTGCTCCTTGTAGAGTGCAATGAACAACCCTCTATACAGGACTTTCCAAGTGGTTATCACTTATCGAGTGGAAACGTCCTAGTTTATGGTTGTACACCATTAGTCCTTATGACCCGGGACAACATTGAGACTCTATATGCTAGCATTGCACTTTGACTTGTTTACCTACTCTCATGGGGTCATCGAGTGACAAGGTTGGGTGTTCTGTCAAAACATATAGGAGTCGATGCATTGTAGTCGGGGATTCACCATTTACTTTCGGGAATAGATATCCTATGTGATCTCATGTGTATATAGTTTGAAATCTCAGATCAGAGTGCTGGTGGTAAATAAGAAAGGGATTTCTTAGATTACACCATCGATGCAACTACGACATGACATATAGTATCGATCATTTGACAGCTCTCGATATACAAGTAGTTGTCGAAGCGGTCGAGATATATGAGATGAAGGGACCGTACTTTACGCTAGCCATAATAGATTGGTTCTTGCAGTCAATATCATTTGATACATAGGGAATCATGCAAATGATGTTGCTAGGCCTTTAACATGATTGGTTGAGTACTATCAGACTTGAGTTCTGACGTTCTTATTATGAAGGAGTTGATAACTAAGAATGGAGCAATTGGGGTATGCTCATACAAGGACATATTTAGTCCCGAATCACATTGAGAAGTGAACCCACGGCTAGTTGTATCATTGAACCATTGAAGGCCACACAAGTGCTAACTTTCTAGATTCCGTTGAGAAGGAAAATAGTTCAATGTGTTGAACGACTTCTAAAGGAGTTTATAAGCGCAAAAAAAAATAGAAGCATGACTTCTACAAGAGGATTATGGGGAATGTAACTTTTAATTTGTGGAAGTCTTCCTAAATTAGAAGTTGGCACAAATAAATAATGTGTTTGAAAATTGTGATTTCATAAACATTATTATGGACTAATTTAAATTAATTCAAGTGTTGAATTAATTAAACACTACTGGACTTTTTAAAGTCCAAATAATTAATTAATTCAAATGTTTAATGAATTAAATAACATTGGGCCTTGTAGAGCCCAATTAGAAATAATTATTCAACTAGTGGGCTTGAGTAAATTCAAGTAAACTTTAATTGGTCTCAAATTTGTTTGAGACATTTAAATTAAAGTCCATGGGCTTTGTATTAAGCCCAAATAAAATTGCATGATTGGGATATGAAGGGTTGGAGGGAATTTTTTCAACAAACAATGCATGGTATGCTCATGTAACTTTTAACTTTTTACACAACCGAGAAAATTTTTCTCTCCCCTTCATTCCAAGTAAATGGCCAGAAATTCCTCTTCATTTTTCTCCGAATTTTACTTCTTCAATTGTTGAGGATAGCATCTCCTTCTCAAAGAAAAATCCTCTACTTTTTCTAGTGAAAAATTAGAGGGGATCTTCATTGTTAGTGGTGGGCTTAATTTTTTAGCAATAGGAGGCTTGTAGATTGTCAATCCTTCAAGAGCTAAGTTGTTGACAATTTAGTTGGAGCCATCATCAATCTTTTGTGATTGATAGGTAAAGAAATTTCTAAAACACTCTATGTATGGCATTTTTGTGTTTTATGGTATTTTCTACACACAATAAGTTGGGGTGCTTGGTTTTCTTGTAAAATATTTGGTTTTGAAACTTCTGTTGCGTATTCGGGCACCGTAACCGATCCGCATTCAGCTGCACCATACCAGACCTCACTCTTGCACCTAAGGACCTTTAAACATGTGGAAAAACATCCCTTCAAGTACCCCACAATGGCAGCCCCTTTGTGCATCAATAGCAAGAGTTATAAAAAAAATAAAAATATAGTTTTATGCATATAGTCATAACGAAAATAAAAGTAGTGCATCATATTTTTCATGCGAGGATAATTAAATATACATAATATGGTGTGAAAGATGTTTGAAGAAAGTTTACGGTGTGCCTTTGCATTTATTACGCACGAAAAACAACTTACAATGCGAATAACGTCAATGGAGAGGAACCCAACTGAAATCCTACGACTTACACGTGAATTTTCCTCTCAAATTCTTGTGGTGTGTGTAATTGTGTTGCTGATGGAGAGTCCTTGTGTTTTTAGGGTGAGGGGCGTGTATTTTGAATAGAGTAAAAGAGCTTGGAAGCTTGATTATTTGATATAAAATACAGGGTACAAGTTTAGGCCCATTAACCTAGTATAATAGGCACATTAAGCCCATTAAATAATATTTAAAATATTTTGTTTAGGAAAGTGAAAAACTATTAGCCGAGTTCTCAAAAAGTGCATATTTTTATTGAAAATCGATTAGCGGTTCAAAATACGACTCGGCGTGTAAAAACACCTTAAAATACCTTATTTCCGAAATTCCATTAAAATATACCATACATTAAACCATTAAAAGTAATTATTCAATAAAAATATTTTCCCTCATATGGTCATCGGTCTCCGTTTCTCGATCGCGTCTTGAGTAACTTTTAAAACACAGTTTTATTTATGCATTCATGTAGAAGACTACATTTTTTAAACATGTAAACATGCACACCATATTTATCATGCAATTAAAACCATATAATTATTCATTTTTTATTTTCCCTATATTTGCATGTAGTTAGGTTACGTTTCGCATTTTGGACCATACAATTCCTCTCTCCCTTAAATTAAATTTCGTCCTCGAAATTAAAATTTACCGAATAACTTTGGGTAGCGACTCCTCATGTCCCTCTCGGTTTTCCAAGTAGCTTCTTCCTCCGAATGGTTTAGCTACTTGAATTTGACCATTTGTATAACCTTGTTTCAGAGTCTTCTTTCTTGCCTATCCAGAATTTGTATAGATCATTCCTCGTATTACATGTTCGGAGTCAACTGCAGAAGTTCATAATTTAGTACATGTGAAGGGTTTGATATGTACTTCCGCAGCATCGAGATATGAAACACATTGTGTACTCCAGCTAGCATGGGTGGCAAAACCACTCTATAGTTAATGTTTCAATCTTCTTTAGAATTTCAAACGGTCCTACGAAACTTGGACTGAATTTGTCTTTCTTTCCAAATCTCATAGGAACCTTCATAGGTGTTACTTTCACAAATACATGGTAATCCACTACAAACTCTATTTCTCTTCGTCGCTTATCGGCGTAGCTCTTTTGTTGGCTTTGTGAAGTTTTCATCCTATCTCAGATTTTGACTACTAGATTTGCTGTATGCTTGATCAAGTCCGTACCAAATTCTCTTCTTTCACCAACCTCGTCCCAATGTATAGACGATCTATAATTCCTCCCATATAGAGCCTTGAAAGGAGCCATTGCTATAAACAATTGGTAGCTATTGTTGTAGGTGAACCCGACTAGAGGTAACTTCGGTTCCCAAGTTCCTTTGAAATCGATCACACAAGCTCGGAGTAGATCATCCAAAATTTGGATCACCCTTTCTGGCATACCATCGGTTTAAGGATGGAATGTTGTACTGAATAACAACTTTGTCCTCATTGCTGCATGTAGACTCTTCAAGAAAGAAGATGTGAACCTCGGGTCTCAGACTATCTCTCGAATGTACAGCTCTGCATACTGTGTCATGGTGAATGTTGTCTTGATAGGTAGAAAGTGCGCTGATTTCGTAAGACAATCAACTATCACCGAAATGGCATTCAATACCTTGATAGTCCTTGACAAACCCACAACAAAATCCATAGTAATATTTTCCCATTTCCACTCGGGAATAGGATGTGGCTTAAGCTTTCCGGTTGGCCACTGATACTCAGCCTTAACTTGCTGGCATGCCAAACACTTGGACACAAACGCAAGATGTCTCGCTGATAGGTATTATTTTTACGTATTTTATTGCATTAATTTTGTGTGTGTTTGCATCATCTGTGCGTTCATTTCATAAATATTTTGTTCGTTTTATAATTAGCATATGCATATGATCGTGTCTAACTCGTATGTGATGAATTTTCAGGTAAAATGATCGGAGAACTGAAATCGGAACAGAAATATGCAAGACACAAGAAATTTTAGAGGACTTGGAAGAAAGCTTGGCGCCCGAGCGGTAGAATCTCACCGCTTCTACCCCTCGGGCGCCATTAGAGACTTCCAATTATTGAAGAGGTGCTGTCCAAGTGGTATGATCTTACTGCTCGTGCGCGAGATGTGCATTTCAAAGAGTGAAGTACAGAAGACTCGGGGCTCGGGCAGTAGAATCTTACCGCTCGACCGGTACTCAATTTGGAAAATATATTGAGGATGATATCTTGCCTTCTATGAGAAGTTGCCAAGTGTGGCTGCACAAAAACAACCCTAGGAACGTTTTTTGGGAGGAATTTCAGCAGCCAAGGTGATTGGGTAAAGGAGAAAAAGCATGGAGCAAGGCTTGGAGTGAATATTTGAAGATTTCCGAGCACCGTTCTTCGCATTTTCGTCACAACTCATATTTCTAGTTTAATTTTGTCTAGTTTAAACATTGTTTGCTTATTTGAATCATGACATCGAGTAGCTAAGTTTCATTATTTGTTGGGACTTAATGGGATCCTATCCAGAAACCTAGTTTAGTAATTCATATATCGCATCTTGATTTATTCTTGATTGTGCTATTATTTTCATTACGTTTTTGAAGCGTAGCAAACATCAATAGAGAAATCATATTGCGAGTGAGTTCGAGAGAATAGCCCGTGATAGGAACAAGTAGCATAATCCGTGGACTTACAATTACATAGAAATATGAAATCGGATACACGTCGATAGTGATAGTCCGGTAGGGCGAAAGAAAGGGGATTTCATAGAACGACATGTAATTCACCTTTGATAAATAATTACAGAGATTTAATTACTTAAATGAGTAGAATTAGTTTGGCATAGCTCGAGAGGGCGTGTTCAATTGGATATGAAATCTCTTCAGAAACGTAGATTATTGTTGAACGAATTAAGTAAATAATGAGAGGTAGGTGAACCGAGATTCCCAGCAAATTCATATCTCATTGAATATTTAATCAATCATTTAGCTTATTTATTTCATCGTTTAAGTTGTGAATAATTTCTTTGAATTTTTATTTAATCATAGTATTAGTAAACAATCATTCAAATTCTCGTTGCTAAAAAATTAATAACTATAAATAAGAATTGCGAAATACAGTCTCTAGTGGAACGATACTCGTACTCTCGTACACTATATTATTACTTGACGTCGTACACATTCGATTATTTCGAGCTTGAATATTATTAATTTTGACCAAGGACTTTACAGTGCATTTTTTGCTCGACCAAGTTTTTGGCGCCGTTGTCGGGGACTGTTAATCCACAATTTTATTCTTAGCTATTTATTTTAGTATTTTTTTATTTTGTGTTGTTTGATACTTTCGATTTATTTGCAGGTATTTTTCTCCGTGCATGCTAAGATCTCTAGAGTCTGAACTAGAGATATTTGATCCCGAGATTGAAAGAACAATACGCAGAGCAGACAACAACAGAGGCTGAGAGACATGATGAACAGAAACGAACGTTAGGAAGAGCATCACGAAGATCTAAGAGTCAAAGAACCAAGGCGAATACCCATGTTGTAGTACGCACAACCTTAGCTTGATGGAGCACGTCCAAGCATAGTGAGACCAACCGTCAGAGCGAACAAGTTTGAGATCAAACCAGCCATAATTCAGATGATCCAGAACATTGTCCAATTTGGGAGAAATGCGTTGATGATCCGAACACTCACATCGCCGATTTTTTAGAAATTTGTGACACTTTTAAATTTAACGGAGTGTCTGATGATTCTGTTAGATTGCGTTTATTTTCTTTCTCTTTGCGTGACAAAGCTAAATCTTGGCTGAATTGTTTTCTTGTAGGCTCAATCACAACTTGGGAAGATATGGCCAAGACATTCCTCTTGAAATACTTCCCTCCATCCAAAATCATGAAACTGCGAGCGGATATAACCACCATTTCTCAATTTGAGCACAATCACTCTACGCATCTTGGGAGCGCTACAAAGATTTATTAAGGAGATGCCCACATCATGAGTTGCCTCTTGGGTTAGTTGTCCAAACATTTTACTATGGCTTAATTTCGTCTAACCGTACCATGATATATGCTGCGGCCTGTGGGAATCTGCTGAGGAAAACGGTCGAAGAAGGGTATGAGTTACTAGAGGAGATGGCTGCTAGCAGTTATCACCCTCAATCTGAGAGGAACAATCAAAGGAGGAGTGCTGGAGTTCACCAGGTAAATGACTTTTCTGCTATCACTACACAATTAGAAGCACTTAATAGGAAAATAGACAGCTTGAATGTAAACGGGACATCGATGCGCCTGCAAGCGATATTCTATGATAAATGCGGAGGATAACACTATGTTAAGGATTTTCAAGATAGTGGTCCTTTCTATATTCATGAGGAGGCACCAGTAAATCAAATGGGGATTCAAAATCGTCCTAGGAATTATCCTTACTCGAACACATATAATCCTGGATGGAGGCAACATCCCAATTTCTGATGGGGTGCTCAAAACAGTCATAATCGACCACAAGAAGGACAATAGTATGGTAAGCAATCGATGTATCGACCAAAGCATAGAGAGGAGAAGTCTAGTTTGGAGCAAATGATGTCTAAGTTCATATCATCTACCGAAACTAGACTACAGAACCTGGATGCATCGATAAAGGGTTTGGAGAATCAGATAGGTCAGTTGGCTAAAATGATCACCAGCAAAGATTCAGGCACCTTGCCAAGCAACACTGAAACTAATCCAAAAGAGCAAGTGAAGGACATAGCATTGAGGAATGGAAAGGTACTTGAACAAGAGGGGAAGGAAAAAAAGGATCAAGGAGACGAAGCCGCTGACACGTCCATAGGTAAGTCTTCTAACTCTACACCCGCACCCACTACACAATCTAAAATCTTTATCCCTCCACCTTTCTCTGCATCATTGAAAAAAGTGAAATTGGATGCACAATTCGGTAAGTTCTTTCAAGTATTCAAGAAATTGCACATTAATATTCCCTTTGCTGATGCTTTGATGCAAGTACCGAGCTATGCTAAATTTCTGAAAGACAACTTAGCTAATAAGAAGAAGTTGGAGGATCACATGATAATAAATTTGACTGAAAATTGCTCTGCATTGGTACAACACAAGATCCCACCAAAACTAAAAGACCTAGGGAATTTTTCTATTCCTTGCATGATTGGTGATTTTTTTTTTCATAAAGCTTTATGTGATCTTAGTGCGAGTATTAACCTTATTCCTTTATCTGTATTCAGAAAACTTGGACTGGGAGAGCCTAAGCCCAAAAGGATGTCCTTACAACTAGCTGACATATCCATCAAATATCCTCGAGGAGTCATAGAGGATGTGTTGGTGAAAGTGGACAAGTTTATATTTCCAGCAAATTTTGTAGTACTCGACATTGAGGAAGACATGGAGATGCCCTTGATTTTCGAGAGACCATTCCTTGCTACTGGAAAAGCCTTGATTGATGTCAAGAAGGGAAGTTTAGATTGGGAGTGGGAGAGGAAAAAATTATTTTTGATGTGTTTAATACTCTTCAGCACACACTGCGCACTGATGACTGTTTTAGAATTGATGCTGTGGAGCCAGTTGTGTGTAATTTTGTGCAGGATGATATGAAGGAACCATTGGAAGCCACTCTCACTACTGAATTAAAGGAGGATGACTTGGACGAAGAAAGAGCGGAATTAGTGGCATACTTTAATGTCAACCATCCATGGAGGAAGCCAATAAGGATGATATTGGAGGATTTTGGAGACCGAAGAGACTTGACTCCTCCGAAGTCAAGCATTGAGGAACCACCAACACTTGAGCTCAAGCCATTGCCTCCGCACCTAAAGTACGTATATCTAGGTGAGAATAACAAGTTACCTTTCATTATTTCTGCAGCGTTGACAGATGAAATGGAGGGAAAACTGCTGAAAGTTCTTAAAGAGCACAAGAAGGCGTTTTCCTAGAAGGTGGAAGACATCAAAGGAATTATTCCATCAATCTGCATGCACAAAATCCTGATGGAGGAGAAGTATTCACCCCTTGTGGAACCATAGAGATGACTCAATCCAAAGATGCAAGAGGTTGCTGCAGTTGGACCAATTGGAAGAATTCTGGTGTCAAGCCTATGACCTAGCATTGACCTACAAGGAGTGTACAAAGCAAGCACACGACAAGCGCATTGCACTGAGGGAATTCAAAGAGGGCGAAATGGTGCTACAGTACAACTCCAAGTTGCGCTTATTTTCTAGCAAGCTCACGTCAAGATGGACGGGCCCTTACATGATCACCAAAGTATTCCCATCGGGAGCAATAACTTTGCGAGATGGGAAAAATGAGCCGTTCACAGTCAATGCTCAATGACTGAAGCACTATTTGGGTGGCACAGTGGAGCCACATATTGGAGTCGCTCGATTCCAAAACAATCAGAGCTGATAGAATCCTACATTCCATCTCTCGACTACAAATTGAGAACTAATTTCTTTACCTTCCTACTAAGTTTTAATTTTTTTTCCTTTATTTAGTTGTGTTTTTTATTGGAATTTGATTATTTTTATTATTATTTTGATTAAAAAAAGGTTGATATGCGGGGGAAAGTTCGCAACCGAGCGGTAAGATGTTACCGCTCAAGCGCGAACGCCTCTGCCCGTGAATAAATTACAGTGCAGTTCGCGCTCTGGAGGTAGAATCTTACCGCTCGGGCGCGACTGCCTGTAAATAGACGCCCTTTTCTTTTTCCCTTTCAATCTGCACACAAATTCACCTAAACCCACCCTCACTTGCGCGTCTTTCTCTTTTTCTTTGGAGCAATCATCTCTCAATTCAGGTTTCAAGCGGCGTGGCTCGCACTCATCCATAAGAATAAAGCGGCATCCTCGATCGGTCACCTCTACAACAAACTTCACCATCTCCGTCGTCTATTACCATGGAACCCAAGAAATTGAAAGGTAATCTCGGCTCTTCCTCATATTGTTAGTTTGGTAGAACTCGATTACTGAATGAGGCGGCTCGGGCTCGGTATTACCATGCAAAAATTAATAAAAATCCGATAGTCGAGAGAGGCTTTCGTAGAAAATTTGAGGATAAACATTTAGGGACTCTTGTAAAGTAAGGTGGGCAGGGGATGGGAAAAAAATTTGGAGATCAACCTAATGTGGCGGTGATATCGGTGGTTCGAGAATTCTATGCCAATGTGGCGAAGGTGGCAGAAGGTAAGGTTTTTGTTAGAGGTCGACTTGTACCGTTTGATTCTGTTACAATTAACACACTACTAGAAACGGTTGATGACTCTGGATTCGAGGCATTGGTCGCCGACCCCATTTATGATATGATACTCGAGGCACTGTGCCATCCGGGCGCGACTTGGAAACCATTGGGTGGACCTCCAAGCTGTTTTGATGAGAAATATTTGAAAGCCCATATTGCCCTGTGGTATCTATTTGTGACAAGAAGGATGATTCTGTTCTCGCATAAGAACGAGGTGCAAAAGGAACGAGGGATGCAATTGTTTTCCCCGAAGGATACAACATTAATGTGGGCAAGCTTATAAATTCTCAGATCATGATGAGTGCGCACAAAAGTCACATAGGTCTCTTCTTCCCCACCATCATCTCGAAGTTATGTGCGAGGGCAGGGGTTATCTTCTGGGATGACGAGGAATGGCTGCAACTGATGAAACCCATCTGTGTGGAGGACTTACAGCGGAAGAGCGCGAAACGACAAATTGACTTCCCCACTCACGAGGGAGATGCATGTGTATCGAGCATCGCCGCCCCGCGTCGCCTGCAACAAAAGCCCCGCAGGCGGTCCCAAAACAACAATATGGATGAGACTCTCGCTTTCATGACTCATCAAGATCGAGTCAATGCGAGCTTTAATGAACATTTCGTATTCGTCGAATCCATGATGCGCACTATGCTCTTCCAAGGGGGCGTTGACCTAGGGACCATACCACCACCTCCGCCGTGCATTCCCCCTTTCTATTTTCAGCATGAATATCATCAGCAGGGGGATGCATCGGGAGTGCCACCACTAGAACACGATGAGGATGAGCCTTGATCAGGGGTGTAAGGTTCAAAATTAAGACGACGTAATCCAACTGCATGTGAATTGAGGGAAAATAGAAAAAAGCTAATTAAATTATTTTAATTGCTAAATTGATTATGTTTGATATGCTTATTTTATTTAAAAGTAGTTTTCTACTTGAAAATGTATTTTTAAAGATTATAAAATAACACAGCGGAAAATTAAAAATTTACTTAGAGGGAAGAAGGATTTAAAATTCTCTTGACATAAAAATATTTACAATAAAAAATAGATACATGATCAATCAAGCGTTGCATCAAAATACAAAATATCATTTTTGATCATGTCAAAATGCTAGCAAAATATCTTCTTCCTTCCATCTCTTGTATGCATATGACCCCGACTCCAATCAACGTCCTGGCTCGTCGCTCTTATCTGCATCACATGAATAACTGAAATGAGTATAAAACTCAGCAAGTGGAACTCTGACATAACAATGTATACATATCATACTCTGTAAAACATGGCTTTGAAATCATTAAATACCATCTAACTCTTAAACATGAATAATATAGTAGAACATGAACATAACAATGGTATTTCTCTTTTCTCTGGTGGATTGATATTTCAATAGTGTCTCAGTCTCTGTACCTATATCCCATCGATATAAATCGATTACTCTGTTGGGATATAAGTCTATGGTCGTTGATCAACTAATTGCATGCAATATCTGACTATCTCTTTATCAATCCAATAAATCATTTGAACTCTCTCTTAAGAATTAAATCAAACACTTTGCATACTCTTTTCTTTTGTATTCCCTTTTACACAATTGAGACATATAAAAGCCTCTAATATACAACAAAGTGTATTTATACATAATATGAATCAATGGAAGGGAATAGCATGTTAAAACCATTGAAACACCATACATATATTATCATGTGAGTACAAGAAAATGAATTCCACTTACAACACTTGGAGCACTTGATTCAAAACACTTGGTACAAATCCTTCAACAATAACCAATAACTAACCATCAACACCCAAATAATAACATTAGATGATCATTTAACCCAATACATCTATCACAACTATCAACCCTAAACTCCACCATCATCAATAAATCAAGAACAAGAATAAAAACCACTTACCTTAGCTCTTAAACCCCAAAGTAAACTTGTTCTCACTTCAATAATCAAACAAGAAGCTAGAATGAAAGAAATCAAAGAAGGGAATAAGAACCCTAGCTCTCCCTTGAGCTGAATTTTAGAGAAGTGGAGGAGAGAAATGAGAGTAAACCTTGTATTTAATCACTTAAAACCGAAAACACAAATTTACTGTTCATCGACCGCGGGTGCGCTAGCTTCTTCACCGCGGGTGCGCTGCGTGTACTGGAAAACATCCAAAAATCTGAAAACGACGGCTGCGGGTGCGCTGAGTTCTTACCGCGGGTGCGTTCTGGTCTCTGCCCAAACACCGCGGGTGCGGTGTCTTCTCCAGCGCGGGTGCACTCTCGTCTGTAGCCAACAACAAGCTTTGCATCTAAAAAATCGAATCGTTACATCGTTTCTCCTCATAATTCGGCAACACTCTCAACATGAAAATTGCACCTCTATGTCTTATCTAACCACTACAATTGGCCTCATACCAATTGGCTCAACATATAAATTACCATGAATTAAACCACGACGACGCTACAATAAAACCACATATCAAGTATAACCAACAATACTATAAACTATAAATCACAACTCTTAATATCTAAAATATACTTAAACTTGACCAAATAGTCCATAAACATAAGAAATCTTAAACCGTACCGTTCACAAAACTTTGCTATTACAATCTCCCCTCCTTAAAAGAATTTCGTCCTCGAAATTGACGTCACTGCGTAAAAAGCTCGGGATACTTTTCTTTCATCTCATCCTCTGGTTCCCACGTGGCTTCTTCAATCAATTGATTCCTTCAAAGGACTTTAACAATGCCGATCTCTTTGTTCCTCAACACTTTAACTTTGCGATCCAGAATTTGGACTGGAATCTCTTGGTACGTTAAATTCGACGTCAAATCCAATGGCTTGTGACGAAGAACATGGGATGGATTCGCAATATACTTCCTGAGCATGGAGACATGAAAAACAATATGAACTCTATCAAGATCTGGCGGTAGGGCTAACCTGTAAGCTCGATCACCGACTTTATCCAAAATCTCAAATGGGCCTATAAACCTTGGACTCAACTTTCCCTTTTTGCCAAACTGCATCACACCTTTAAGAGGTGCAATCTTCAAGAACACGTGATCACCAACCTCAAACTGCAACGGCCTACGTCGTACGCCAGCATAACTCTTCTGGCTCGACTTTGCTGTCTTCATACTCTCTCGAATAACAGCAACATCAGCTGTCTGTTGGACCAACTCTGGACCCAACATCTTCCTCTCACCAATCTCGTCCCAATACAAGGAGGATCTACATTTTCTGCCATAAAGTGCTTCATACGGTGCCATGCCAATCGTCGCTTGGTAGCTATTATTGTACGTGAACTCAACTAGAGGCAATTTAGAATTCCAACTACCAGGATAGTCGATAGTACAAGCTCTAAGCATATCCTCTAAAATCTGAATAACTCTCTCTGATTGACCGTCGCTCTGGGGATGATATGCTGTACTGAATGCTAACCATGTACCCAAGGCTCTGTGCAAACTCTTCCAAAACTCTGAAGTAAATCTAGGGTCACGATCAGACACGATCGACACATGAACACCATGAAGTCTAACAATCTCTGCTATATACTCTTCGGCATACTGGTTCATGGACTACCTTGTCTTGATTGGGAGAAAATGCGCTGACATGGTAAACCGATCAACGAAAACCCAAATAGAGTTATAACCTTTCTGCGTTTTGGGAAGACCAACCATGAAGTCCATCGAAATGTGCCCCCATTTCCATTGAGGAATCGGCAATGACTGCAATGTCCCAGCAGGTTTCTGATGTTCTATTTTCCCCTGCTGACAAGTTAGGCACTGAGAAATAAACATGGCAATATCCTTCTTCATACCTTGCCACCAATAGAGTCTACGAAGATCATGATACATCTTGGTACTATCTGGATGTATCGAATATGGCGTTGTATGAGCCTCTGTTAAGACGTCTCGCCGAATATCATCACCAGTAGGAATGCATATACGGCCTCTGAATGTCACCAAACCATCTTTTTTCATCCCAAACTCTGAATTACCTCTCTCTTCTGCTCTGGCTCTCATCTCTGTCAATTGTACATCATTGGCCTGCTCTCTACGGATTCTATCCGTCAATGTAGCCCGAATGATCAACGTTGAAAAGCAAGCAATGGTTCCTGGAACAACCAAAGTTATCTCCTCTCGTTGCAATTCTAACAACAACGGTTTCTTGATCATAGAACTCAAAGAAGAACTTGACTTACGGCTCAATGCATCCGCTACAACATTCGCCTTCCCAGGGTGGTAACTAATGGTCACATCATAGTCTTTGACAAGCTCTAACCACCGTCTCTGTCGCATATTGAGTTCTTTCTGGGAAAACAAATACCTTAAACTCTTGTGGTCCGTGAAAATTTCACATTTTTCGCCATATAAATAGTGTCTCCTGATTTTCAGGGCGAATACCACAGCTGCCAGTTCCAGATCATGCGTAGGATAATTTTTCTTGTAGTCCTTCAACTGACGAGAAGCATAGGCTATAACCTTTCCATGTTGCATCAGCACTGCACCGAGACTCTTCTTCGACGCATCAGTATATACAACAAAGTCCTCTGAACCACTGGGCAATGCAAGTACCGGAGCTGTCGTCAACCTATTTTTCAAATTTTGAAATCCACTTTGGCATTCATTGGACCAATCAAACTTCACAGTCTTCCTCGTCAGATTGGTTAACGGCAGGGCAATCTTGGAAAAATCTGAAATAAAACGACGATAATAACCCGCCAAACCAAGAAAACTGTGTACCTCTGATACAGTGGTAGGGATAGGCCACTTCTGTATTGCCTCTATTTTTACTGGATCAACAGCTATACCATCCTTCGAGACAACATGGCCTAAGAAAGAAATCTTTTCCAACCAGAACTCACATTTCTTTAACTTAGCATACAGCTTCTTCTCTCTCAACAATTGAAGAACAACTCTGAGGTACTCTGTATGAAGCTCTCTGGTCTTGGAATAAATCGATATATCATCGATGAAAACAATGAAAAAGCTATCCAAATACGGCTTGAACACCCGGTTCATAAGATCCATGAAAACTGAAGGAGCATTGGTCAGACCAAACGACATAACAAGAAATTCGTAATGACCATACCTGGTCCGGAACGCCGTCTTAGGGATATCAGACTCCCTAACTTTCAACTGATAATAGCCAGATCGCAAATCAATCTTTGAAAACACTGTAGCACCCTGCAGCTGATCAAAAAGATCGTCTATTCGTGGCAACGGATATTTATTCTTGATCGTCACTTTGTTGATTTCTCTATAGTCATTGCAAAGCTGCAAAGACCCATCTTTCTTCTTGACGAAAAGAACCGGAGCTCCCCAAGGCAAAGAACTCGGCCGTATAAAACCTTTATCTAATAAATCCTTCAATTGCGTCTTCAATTCTTTCATCTCTGTCGGGGCCATTCTGTATGGAGCCTTAGAAATAGGAACCGTCCCGTGGACTAGATCAATCACAAACTCTACATCTCTGTCCGGCGGTAAACCCGGCACATCATCCTCAAATACATCAGGGAACTCTCTCACATCCATATCATCAATATTCAATTTCACAATTCTATCCATATCCACAATCGAAGCCAAAAACCCATCACAACCTCTACACAACAACTTCTTAGCCTCAAGACATGAAATAAAAGGAAGGACCAGCGAAGTACCTGCACTGGCGAGCATACCTTCCTTATTTCCATCATCTGAAAATTTCACCGTCTTGGCAACGCAATCAATCACTGCACGGTAAGTTGATAGCCAATCCATGCCAAGTATAATATCAAACGCAACCATCGGAATAACAATCAAATCGGCATAAACCACTCGCTCATCAATTTGAACAGAACACGCATACACAATAGACGTCGGGCACAACACATCTCCAGAAGGCAATGCAACATTAAACTGGAGGGGAAGAACAGAAGGAACTAAACCCAAAGATCTCAAAAATAGATCAGACATAAAAGAATGAGTAGCACCTGTATCAATCAATGTCATAGCTACTCTGCCTGAAATTAAAATAGTGCTAGAGATCATAGAAGAATCATGGTTTATACCTTCCTTCGTCATGGTGAAGATGCGACCCTGCACCTTCTCTTTACTCGATCCTCTCGGACAGTCCTTGGCAATATGGCCTGCAGTGCCACATCGGTAGCAAGTGTGAGTACCAAATCTGCACTCTCCCCTATGTTGCCTACTGCACTTGGGACACAACGGCTTCTCAGGATCAAATGGAACTGTCGGTGCTTTAGAACTCAGCTCTATCTTGCCTTTCCCCTTGAAACTGCCTTTCCCTCTTTGGCTCAAACCTTGACCTCTTTGAGCAATAGCCTGTTGCCTCGCCTGTTTCTCTCTAGCGATATCTTTCTCATCTTGCTAGGCTAGCAAAGCCTTAGCCACAGTCTCTTTAAATGTCACCGCCTTAGACATATTGACGTCCCTCCTGATCTCTGCTCGAAGTCCTCTAATGAAATGAAAACCTTAGTCTTTGTCATTCGAGGCAATATAGGGGGCAAACAGACAGCCCTCCTAAAACTTCAAAATGTACTCGTCAACATTCATACCTTCTTGACGAAGTTCTAAAAACTAAGTCACCTTCCGAGCTCGAAGTGCATCCGGGAAATACTTGTCATAGAAAAGATCCGTAAAATCTTGCCACTTCAATGCCGGAACATCAACACTTACCTTAGTGGCATTCCACCAAATACGTGCAGCTTTAACTTGCATGAATACTGCACAACCAACTCTGTCTTTTTCTTCATACTTGAGATGATCAAATATCGCCTCAAGTGCTTTAATCCACTCTACAGCCACCAATGGATCAGTGCTTCCTGCAAACTCAGGCGGATCTATCCTCTTAAAAGCAGTAAAGATCCAATCGGTCCCAACCGCTTGAACCACTTGGCCTCTCCCTTGGCCTCTACCTTGACCTGAACCTTGCAAACGGAGAAACTGTTGAATCTGCTCACTGTGGACCTTGGCTTGCTCTTTCAGTAATTTGCCGAACTCGTCGACAACTCTCGATGAGGAGCAATCCTCACCCTCTGAAGCCTTTCTCTTATGAGGCATTAAATCCTACAATGTGCTCACATAATACATATCAACAAATAACAATAAATAGATGTAGAAGAAGACATACCCGAACTGTTGAAAGTAGACGAAGTCATATGTATTGTTCCGAAGAACGTTGCTCTGATACCACTAAATGTAACACCTCTGAACGATTTTATAAAATAACACAGCGGAAAATTAAAAATTTACTTAGAGGGAAGAAAGATTTAAAATTCTCTTGACATTAAAATATTTACAATCAAAAGTAGATACATGATCAATCAAGCGTTGCATCAAAATACAAAATATCATTTTTTATCATGTCAAAATGCTAGCAAAATATTTTCTTCCTTCCATCTCTTGTATGCATATGACCCCGACTCCAATCAACGTCCTGGCTCGTTGCTCTTATCTGCATCACATGAATAACTGAAATGAGTATAAAACTCAGCAAGTGGAACTCTTACATAACAATGTATACATATCATACTCTGTAAAACATGGCTTTGAAATCATTAAATACCATCTAACTCTAAAACATGAATAATATAGTAGAACATGAACATAACAATGGTATTTCTCTTTTCTCTGGTGGATTAATATTTCAATAGCATCTCTGTCTCTGTACCTATATCCCATCGATATAAATCGATTAATCTGTTAAGATATAAGCCTATGGTCGTTGATCAACTAATTGCATGCAATCTCTGATTATCTCTTTATCAATCCAATAAATCATTTGAACTCTCTCTTGGGCATTAAATCAAACACTTTGCATACTCTTTTCTTTTGTATTCTCTTTTACACAATTGAGACATATAAAAGCCTCTAATATACAACAAAGTGTATTTATACATAATATGAATCAAATGGAAGGGAAGAGCATGTTAAAACCATTGAAACACCATACATATATTATCATGTGAGCACAAGAAAATGAATTCCACTTGCAACACTTGGAGAACTTGATTCAAAACTCTTGGTACAAATCCTACAACAATAACCAATAACTAACAATCAACACCCAAATAATAACATTAGATGATCATTTAACCCAATACATCTATCACAACTATCAACTCTAAACTCCACCATCATCAATAACTCAAGAACAAGAAGAAAAACCACTTACCTTAGCTCTTAAACCCCAAAGTAAATTTTTTCTCACTTCAATAATCCAACAAGAAGCTAGAATGAAAGAAATCAAAGTAGGGAATTAGAACCCTATCTCTCTCTTGAGCTGAATTTTTGAGAAGTGGAGGAGAGAAATGAGAGTAAACCTTGTATTTAATCACTTAAAACCGAAAACACGACTTTACTGTTCATCGACCGCGGGTGCGCTAGCTCCTTCACCGCAGGTGCGCTGCGTGTACTGGACAACATCCAAAAATTTGAAAACGACGACCGCGGGTGCGCAAAGTTCTTACCGCGGGTGCACTCTGATCTCTGCCCAAACACCGCGGGTGCGGTGTCTTCTCCAGCGCGGGTGCACTCTCCTCTGTAGCCAACAACAAGCTTTGCATCTAAAAAATCGAATCGTAATGTCGCTTCTCCTCATAATTCGGCAACACTCTCAACATGAAAGTTGCACCTCTATGTCTTATCTAACCACTACAATTGGCCTCATACCAATTGGCTCAACATACAAATTACCATGAATTAAACCACGACGACGCTACAATAAAACCACATATCAAGTATAACCAACAATACTATAAACCATAAATCACAACTCTTAACATATAAAATATACTTAAACTTTACCAAATAGTCCATAAACATAAGAAATCTTAAACGTACCGTTCACAAAACTTGGCTATTACAATTTTCAACAAAAATACGAACTTTTTGACAACTCGGCTAATAATTTACGAACTTTCCTAAATGAAATAATTTTTAAATACACTATTGGGATTATTGAGCCTAGTAGCGCTTGCTAATGGGCACAAGCTTGCACACAAGTTTATTATCAATTTTTAAGCCCAAAACTTTACCCCATTTATCTTTAAAACTCACGCCCACCTTTCCAGCACCACACAAACTATTTTCCCCTAAAACAAATGGCACACACTTGATTTTTTGCAATGAAGAGCTTCGGCTTTTGCAAGAGGAATTTATCCTAGGGTTCTTGTCGCCGTTCTTCACATCGTCAACATATTTTCGGGCGTAATATACGCAAAGACATGACATAATTCTTTCTTTTCAAATCTTTCACCCCGTAATATGTATTTGTTTATGATTTGCATGAAAAACAGGAACCCATTTTCATTATTTTTTTTTATGCATAAAACATGTGTTTAAAGTTTGATTTGTGTTCCAAAAACATGATATTGTTAGAGTAGGTGCCTGTCGAGCCAAGTGTTGGCCGAGTGTTCACAATGAAACTCTATGTATAAACGATCTTTATTTTAATAATATTTGAAATTATTATTTTGGCACTTCTTTATCTGTATACCCATGCTAGTTGCATAGATAAAGTCCTTGAATATATAAATAGTAGAAAGAATGAGAGATGCTCATATGATGAGTATCATGAAACTCATATTTGGAATACTATATATTCTAAACAGTTCCTAGTCGATTCAGCCGCCGCTAAGAAGGATATAGGCTGCTCGAGTTAGAGACTAGTACCATGTTTCATTGGTAGGGGACATTGTGATGTCCGAACATGCAGATAGGTGCCCCTGGTAGAATGCACTGAACAACCCTCCATAAAGGACTTTCCAAGTGGTTCTCACTTATCGAGTGGAAACGTCCTAGTTTATGGTTGTAAACCATTAGTCCTTATGACCCGGGACAACATTGAGACTCTATGTGCTAGAATTACACTTTGACTTGTTTATAGACTCTCATGGGGTCATCAGGTGGCAAGGTTGGGTGTTCTGTCGAAACATATAGGAGTCGATGCATTGTAGTCGGGGATTCACCGCTTACCTTCGGGTATGGATATCCTATGTGTTCTCATGTGTATGTAGGTTTAAATCTCTGATCAGAGTATGGTGGTAATTATGAAAGGGGTTTCATAGATTACACCATCGATGCAACTACAACATGACACATAGTATCGATTCATTGACAACTCTCGATAAACCAATGGTTGTCGAATCGGTCGGGATATATGAGTTGAAGGGACCGTACTGTACGCTAACCATAATTGAATGGTTCTTGCAGGCACTATCATTTGATACCTAGGGAATCGTGTAAGCGATGCTGCTAGGCGTTTAACATGATTCGTTGGGTACTATCAGACTTGAGTTCTGACGTTCTTATTATCAAAAGAGTTGATGATTAAGAATGGAGCAATTGGGTTATGCTCATATAAGGACATGTTTAGTCCGAATCACATGGATATGTGAACCCACGGCTAGTTGTATCAATGAACCATTGAGGGCCACACAAGTACTAGCTTTCTAGATCTCGTTGAGAAGTAAAATAGTTCAATGTGTTGAACGGCTTATAAATGAGTTTATAAGCGTAAAGAAAAATAGAAGTATGACTTCTATGAGAGAAATGTAACTTTTAATTTACGAATGTGTTCCTAAAATTAAAAGTTGGCCAAGTAAATAATGTATTTGAAAATTGTGATTTTCATAAACATTATTTTGGACTAAATTAAATTAATTCAAGTGTTGAATTAATTTAACACTAGTGGGCCTAGTAGAGTCCAAATAATTAAATTAATTCAAGTGTTGAATTAATTAAATTACATTGGGTCTTGTAGAGCCCAATTAGAAATAATTATTCAACTAGTCACTTCAGTGAATTCAAGTAATGTTTAATTAGTCTCAAATATGTTTGAGATAATTAAAATAAGTCCATGGATTTTTATTTGTTAAAAATCAAATAAGACTTGCATGCATGGGAGGTGAAAAGTTGGGAGACAACTTTTGCAACATCCAAGGCATGGCATGCCTTTGGAATTCACACCTTTTCCCACAACCAAGACTAGTGTTCTCTCCTCCTATTTTTGAAGGGATGGCCGAAATTTGCAAGGGGATTCTCTCCAAGTTTTTCTCTCATTTTTTTCTTCAATAGTTAAGGAAAGAAAACACTTCTCAAAGAAAAATGCTCTAATTTTTCTATTGCAAAATTAGAGTGGTTCTAGCTTGTTGGTGGTGTGCTTAATATTTGAGCAAGGTGGGCTCAAAGGGAGCTTGAAGATTGTCTTGCCATTCAAGAGCTAAGGTGTTTACACCTTAGTTGGAGCCATCATCAATCTTTTAAGATTGATAGGTAACTATTTCTAAACACCCTATGTATGAAATTTTGGTGTTTTATTGTATTTGCTACACACAATGCAAGGTGACCGAAATTTTCTTGTAAAATTTAAAATTTTTAACTTCCATTGCGCATACGGTCACCGTAACCGATCCCCTTTCAAGTGGTATCTGAGCTAAGGTTATGATTTTGTGTAGCAATTACAAGATATTATATTGAGATTGATTTCTAACCGCATGAGAACAAAATTTTGCAACAATGTCAAGGTCTTTTTTGGGCATATTTCGGCAGCTTGTTGCTGCCCATTTCGAGCAGCCCAAGCTGCCCGAGGGGCTGCCCGAGGGGCTGCCCGAAACCCCCTTTAAAAATAAAATAAAAAAAAAATTTGGCGACGGAATCCGGCGATGGCGATGACGACTAGGGTTTCCAAAAGTGTTTTGGATTATCAAAGTGTCATGGGCCTTGAGTTGTTGGGCCATTGGATGGCCAACATATTTGTGAATTTTAAATGAGCCAAAATGTTTTTGGTGAAAAATAAGTTTTTGGGACCTTAAGTTTAAAATTACAAAAGTTGCAAATATTTTCTCATGAAATAAATATTTTAAGTTGGACTTTAAATATTTATAGTAAATGGTGATTTACAAGAAATTCGGTTATAAATAAATTAATTAGAAAGTAGACAAAGGAGTTTGTATACTTTGTTAATTTAGTTTATAATCGTGGCGGTTAGTGATTAGGTCAAGATATGTAATATTGGATCAATTAATTATTGTGATAATTAATTGATGGTGTATGATATGTGATATTGTGCATGAAGGATGATCAAAAGCCCAAGCCCAATTTGCTAGGTATATGCTAGGATATTTTGTGTTGAATGATTGTAATAGTTATCAATTTATAAAGTAGGCTTGATTTATAGCCCGTTCCCACCCTATGAGATGTATCCCTATTTGCCATGGATATTTATTTGTAAATATTAGTATAGTGGATGATCAAGATTGGAAGATGATGGCCATGATGATTATGAAGATCCAAGACATGTAAATATTGGAAGCTAATGTAATAGTTGCATTTGCATCCCATGCATTTTCCTAGGATTGGACCTAGGCCCGTGTTTAGCTCACACGGGCCATTAGTATTGGGGCAATTGATCATCCTTGTTTTGTTTACTGTTTATAATATATGCATGATATGTTATAAATAATGAATATGTGCGTTATTATTATGATAATAACAAAGTTGCATGAATCCGGCAAACATACGATCAAACAAGGCGAGCTTTTAAATAAAATTAATGATGAGATCTTTCAAAATTAAAAACCCTCATTTTGAATAAGATTTAAAATTAATATTAATCCCGAAAAGAGAAATTATAAATTTGTTTATAATTTCAATGTCTTCCATTGACAATGGGTGCATGATGAACGCTATCCGTACTCGGGGCTCGGCTCATATTATTAAGGGGGGGGTGGGGGGGGCCTTGGTGCCGGAAGGCTGTGACATCCATTGACATGGTGATGTGAACTACGTGGAACTCTCATGATTTCGGCTCATATTATTGGGGGAACTCATGGCGACCGTCCATTAAGGTTCAACATCGATGGGTAAGGCTTGACACGTGAAGATGAACGACGTCATATTATTGGGTCCTAATCAAACATGAGACAAAAGTTTACGTAGAGGGTTGCATTGTGATGCAATTGGAAACTACCTTTTAGGAATTGTGATTGGCTGATATTATTCGGGATCACGATTCGCTAATTGGACCTTGCGTACCTACTGAGGAAAGGAATTTCCCGTTTTCACTAGAGGGTAGTGAAAGATGTCAGAACAGTGGGAGTAAACATTTATAAAGTTAAAGTCCATACTTTATATCTTACTAAATATTTTAAAATAATCATTAACATTTATCTGTTTACTTTTCAGTACTATTTGACAATGTCTTCAATTCGCAATCCGCTTTCTACCATACTCGAAAAACACGTATTAACCGGACCTAATTACCTCACTTGGCTAAGAAATTTGAAAATCGTCATGAACTCGGAAAAGATTGCATATACACTGACTGAGTCGCCCTCTGATAAGGCTCCGACTGACTGCACTCCTGAGGAATTGCAGACCTACAAGGATTGGTGTGACCATGACTTGAAGGCCAAATGTTATATGCAGGCTTCTATGAATGATGAGCTGCAGAGGTTTTTTGAGGGTGTAAAGAGTGCTGCTGACATTCATTTGCACCTCAAGGAGCTCTTTGGTGAGCAGACTCGGCCTCTTAGGCATGCTACGATCAAGGAGCTGATCACTTTACGCATGCGAGATGGGACTTCGGTCCATGAGCATGGCCTAAAGATGATTGGGCTCGTGGACAAGCTCGTTGGTATGGATTTGATGTTGCCTTCGGAGTTGACCACTGACGTGTTGCTTTTGTCACTGCCTAGCTCGTTTGATCCTTTTGTGGTGAATTTAAATATGAACAAGATGGAGCCGACCCTTGAGGAGTTGGTGAACATGCTTGTGACTTTTGAGTCCACTATCAAGAAAGAGAAGTCGGTTCTTTATGTGGGTTCTTCATCTGGTACGAAGACCGATCCACGTGGGAAGAGAAAGAAGCGTTCTTTCCAACGTCCCAAGAAGAATGTGCCCTTGAAGAGGCAGACTCCGGGTCCCGTTGTGACAGCCACACCAGTGAAGGCTGACAAGACTGTTGACATCTGTCATCACTGCAAGAAGCCTGGACATTAGAGGCGTAACTGCAGGGAATATCTTGCCCAGAAGAGTTCTGGAAAGGGTATGTTCTACATTGAAGTAAACATTTCAATTAACTCTACTTCTTGGGTATTGGATACTGGCTGTGGCTCACATCTCTGTAATGATTTGCAGGTGATGGGAAGAAGTAGAAGGCTCAGGGAAGGTGAGACCTTCTTGAGGATGGGCAATGGAGCATGGGTTGCTGCCAAGGCTGTAGGAGATGTTTACTTGCATTTGAACAATGATTTTAAGTTTGTTTTAAGAGATATTTTGTTTGTACCAGACTTGGTGAAAAAAATTATTTCCATTTCTATGCTTGATAAAGATGGATTTTCTTGTTTATTTAGCAAAGGTGTTTGCAACATTTACAAGAACGAATGTTTAATTGGTACCAGAGAACTTGAAAACGATCTCTACACCTTAAAATTAAAAGATATTCCACTTAACAATATCCAAGCTATAACAACAACAAACAAGCGCAAACAAGATACTCTAAATTCGGCGCAATTATGGCATGCTCGATTAGGACATATTTCCCTAAGAAGGATGAACAAGCTAGTGGGAGTGGGCATGTTTGATATGTCTGATATTAATGCTCTCACGACTTGTGAATCCTGTCTAAAAGGAAAGATGACAAAAATTCCCTTTAAGGGCCATGTGGAACGAGCCAAGGGGTTATTGAATTTGATCCATACCGATGTGTGCGGTCCGCTTAGCATCACCACTAAGCATGGACATGCCTACTTCATCACCTTTACCGATGACTTTTCGAGGTATGGGTATGTGTATTTGATGAAATACAAGTCTGAAGCTTTTGAAAGGTTCAAAGAATTCAGAAGTGAAGTAGAAAAGCAATTGGGACGAAGCATCAAGACACTTCGATCGAGGTGGTGAGTACTTGAGTGCCGAGTTCCAAGAGTATCTTAGGGAGAATGAGATTCTCTCACAGTGGACTCCGCCAGCTACACCACAGTTGAATTGTGTTTCGGAACGTCGTAACCGGACTTTGATGGACATGGTTCGGTCTATGATGGGGTTCACGGAGTTGCCGCCATCCTTTTGGGGATATGCGCTTGAGACAGCGGCACTGTTGTTGAACAATGTCCATTCAAAAGAAGTTGACAAGACTCCATATGAGATATGGATGGGTAAGCCACCCAAATATTCTTATCTTAGAATACGAGGGTGCCCTGCTTATGTGAAGCAGGTAGTAGAAGATAAATTGGATAGTCGATCCATTTTATGTTACTTTGTGGGATATCCAAAGAATTCTGTTGGAAATTACTTCTATCATCCCCAAGAAACAAAGGTGTTTGTTTCTAGGAATGCAACCTTTTTGGAAAAGGAATTTCTATTGGATAGAAAAGGGGAGACGATAGAACTCGAAGAGGTTCGAGAGACACCCACCATTATAGAACCCACACCCGAAGAGCCAAGAGACGAGATACAAGATCCTAGAAGATCCGAGAGAGTCTAAAGACCACCTATGAGGTAAGGTCTGCTTCTTGAAGAGGGCCATGATGAGCCTATCCATGGATGTGATCCAAGGACCTTCAAGGAAGCATTATCTGATGTCGATTCATCCAAGTGGCTTGAAGCAATGGAATCTGAAATGAATTCCATGCATTCGAACCAAGTGTGGAATCTCGTGGATCCACCTGAGGGAATTGTTCCCATAGGGTGTAAAATGATTTACGACTTCGAGGAAACCTTTTCTCCAGTTGCAATGTTCAAGTCTATAAGGATATTGTTAGCCATAGCTGCATGGTATGACTATGAGATATGGCAGATGGATGTCAAGACAGCCTTTCTTAATAGGGATATTAAGGAAGAGATTTACATGTCTCAACCCAAAGGGTTTATACCTATCGGAAGTGAGCTTATGGTATGCAAACTTCAAAGATCTATTTATGGTCTAAAGTAGGCATCTAGGAGTTGGAACCTTAGATTCGATAGTACAATCAAAGAGTTTGATTTTACTAAGAATCTTGAGGAACCCTGTGTGTATAAGAAGGTCAGTGGGAGTGCTGTGACATTCCTGGTGCTGTATGTTGATGACATTCTACTCATTGAGAATGGTGTAGGAATGTTGCAATCAACTAAGATATGGTTAGCAAGTAAGTTCTCGATGCAAGACTTGGGTGAAGCATCTTTTGTATTGAGAATACAGATCTATAGAGATAGATCAAAGAGATTGCTTGGTCTCACCCAGTCCACATACATTGATACCATTCTGAAGCGGTTCTCATGAATAATGGTTCTTGTTTCAAGTGTGAGAAGTTAGGCTATCGGATTGCTGACTTTACAGAGAACAAGGAAAAAGAAGTAATATCAAACACAGAGAACCACAAGCTGAAGGAGAACAAACCCAATGCCTGGGTCTTCGCCATAACGCAAGAGGAAGTAGATGATACAAATGACGTGGTAGCAGGTATCATTCTAATCAATAAAATGCCTGCTTATGTGTTGTTTGATTGTGATGCTACCTATTTTTTTGTATCCAAAAAGTTTGCTGTGAAATTAAAACTAGAAGGAGAAAGTGTTAGTGAACCATTAAGAGTAGCAACGCCCGCTAGCAAAACAATTGAAACCCACAAGGTACATCGAAATTGTAAAATTTGAATCAGCAATAAAATTTTCAAGGCGGAACTGTTTCAACTAAAAATGGCCGAGTTTGAGGCAATCCTATGAATGGATTGGTTGGCTAAGAATCATACCTTGGTGGATTGCCAAAAGAAGAACATCAAACTATAGATTTGTGGATGTTCGTAGATTTCAAACACTCCTACGTCACCCCTTCTATCTTGAAGATATGATATTTACTAAAATACTTTGACCTATACAAATATTTGTACAACCCACTTCAGTTTGAACTTAACAATACCAAAAATGAAATTCTTAGTTTCAATACAATTTAATAGCACTCAACTGATGTGTAACCTCTTAGCACAACTGATCTCTACAAGATTGAATAATACAACAATGAGTGTTTGTACTTTTAAGCTCAAACTATAGCCTAAAAACTATTAATGTGTATACTAAGCGTGAGCTTTTGAGAGCTTTGAAACTTGAAGGAATATGCACAGAGTTCTGCTTTATAACTTGAACACTTTCGTAGCTTAATTATTTTTCTTCACCTGATCTTCTAGGCTATTTATAGGCTTTGCTTTCAACGGTAATAGTGAATGCATTTTGAATCTTTATATTCGTTGTATAGCCACGTCAACATTCTTATAACAATCATACACTGTACCTCAAGCGCAAACAAGATACTCTAAATTCGGCGCAATTATGGCATGCTCGATTAGGACATATTTCCCTAAGAAGGATGAACAAGCTAGTGGGAGTGGGCATGTTTGATATGTCTGATATTAATGCTCTCACGACTTGTGAATCCTGTCTAAAAGGAAAGATGACAAAAATTCCCTTTAAGGGCCATGTGGAACGAGCCAAGGGGTTATTGAATTTGATCCATACCGATGTGTGCGGTCCGCTTAGCATCACCACTAAGCATGGACATGCCTACTTCATCACCTTTACCGATGACTTTTCGAGGTATGGGTATGTGTATTTGATGAAATACAAGTCTGAAGCTTTTGAAAGGTTCAAAGAATTCAGAAGTGAAGTAGAAAAGCAATTGGGACGAAGCATCAAGACACTTCGATCGAGGTGGTGAGTACTTGAGTGCCGAGTTCCAAGAGTATCTTAGGGAGAATGAGATTCTCTCACAGTGGACTCCGCCAGCTACACCACAGTTGAATTGTGTTTCGGAACGTCGTAACCGGACTTTGATGGACATGGTTCGGTCTATGATGGGGTTCACGGAGTTGCCGCCATCCTTTTGGGGATATGCGCTTGAGACAGCGGCACTGTTGTTGAACAATGTCCATTCAAAAGAAGTTGACAAGACTCCATATGAGATATGGATGGGTAAGCCACCCAAATATTCTTATCTTAGAATACGAGGGTGCCCTGCTTATGTGAAGCAGGTAGTAGAAGATAAATTGGATAGTCGATCCATTTTATGTTACTTTGTGGGATATCCAAAGAATTCTGTTGGAAATTACTTCTATCATCCCCAAGAAACAAAGGTGTTTGTTTCTAGGAATGCAACCTTTTTGGAAAAGGAATTTCTATTGGATAGAAAAGGGGAGACGATAGAACTCGAAGAGGTTCGAGAGACACCCACCATTATAGAACCCACACCCGAAGAGCCAAGAGACGAGATACAAGATCCTAGAAGATCCGAGAGAGTCTAAAGACCACCTATGAGGTAAGGTCTGCTTCTTGAAGAGGGCCATGATGAGCCTATCCATGGATGTGATCCAAGGACCTTCAAGGAAGCATTATCTGATGTCGATTCATCCAAGTGGCTTGAAGCAATGGAATCTGAAATGAATTCAATGCATTTGAACCAAGTGTGGAATCTCGTGGATCCACCTGAGGGAATTGTTCCCATAGGGTGTAAAATGATTTACGACTTCGAGGAAACCTTTTCTCCAGTTGCAATGTTCAAGTCTATAAGGATATTGTTAGCCATAGCTGCATGGTATGACTATGAGATATGGCAGATGGATGTCAAGACAGCCTTTCTTAATAGGGATATTAAGGAAGAGATTTATATGTCTCAACCCAAAGGGTTTACACCTATCGGAAGTGAGCTTATGGTATGCAAACTTCAAAGATCTATTTATGGTCTAAAGTAGGCATCTAGGAGTTGGAACCTTAGATTCGATAGTACAATCAAAGAGTTTGATTTTACTAAGAATCTTGAGGAACCCTGTGTGTATAAGAAGGTCAGTGGGAGTGCTGTGACATTCCTGGTGCTGTATGTTGATGACATTCTACTCATTGAGAATGGTGTAGGAATGTTGCAATCAACTAAGATATGGTTAGCAAGTAACTTCTCGAATGTCATTCCAGATTGGTATTGAAGATTTCAAAGACAGAACAAAGCCAAACCCCGAGAAAAGAAAGGTATAAATCAATGTTAAACCGGGAAGATACAACTCGAGTAAGAGATATCTTGAGTTTTCCAAAATCACATATTTTATTGTAATTGCTTTGATAATTTGCAATTCTTGAGATTGATACGCTTAGTCTATTGAGTTATAGCAAAGCATGCATAAAGTCTTTGGCAGAGGGCATGTCCTTGGCAGAAGTGCCAAGTCAATGGACATTTGGTTTATATCGATGTGCTTAGGAGTAGATCGACTCCTATTGTAGAGATTATATTTTAGAAGGCCAAAGTCTGGGAATAAGAACATACCACCATCTAGCTGGGAAGAGTAGGCGGAAGATTGTTGTATTCTTATTCGAACCGGGATCCCTGGATAAGAGTCGAGTCAGAAATTAAGAGTCAAAGAGTTTGATTTACAGTTTTATATTGATTCATGTTTTTTTGATTATGATACATGCTATTGATAACTGTTCTATACTTTTATATATGTTTATATGAAAGGCATGTATACATTGTATGTACTGGGAATATATTTCTCACCGGAGTTATCCGGCTGTTGTTGTGTTTGTATGTGTTCTTGACAACAGGTGGGACAGGATCAGGGTCGAGAAGAGGATGAGAGATTGAGATTAGAGTGGAGATCCGGATCAAAAAGTAGAGTTGATTTTCATCACTTGATATATAGTGGTTGAAACCTAGTTTTTATGATTGTAGTTTGAACAAATGTTGTATCTTGAATCATTTGGTAGATATTACATTTGATCTTGATGTTTAAATAGAATGAAATAAGATTGATTATCACATGTTGTTACAGTTGTACATTTGTGTATTTAAAAAAAAAAATTGACCTAGATTATTTAATCGATCCATTTAATCTCATAGATGATTTAAGAAGATGAGTTAGCGTCCGGGTCCCCACAGAAACCCCTTTCTTAATTACCACCAACACTCTGATCAGATATTTCAAACTACATATACATGAGATCACATAGGATATCCATACCCAAGGTAAGCGGTGAATCCCCGACTACAATGAATCGACTCCTATATGTTTCGACCGAACACTCAACCTTGCCACCTGATGACCCAATGAGAGTCGGTAAACAAGTCAAAGTGCAATGCTAGCATATAGAGTCTCAATGTTGTCCTGGGTCATAAGGGCTAATGGTGTACAACCATAAACTAGGACGTTTCCACTCGATAAGTGAGAACCACTTGGAAAGTCCTTTATAAAGGGTTGTTCATTGCACTCTACAAGGAGCACCTATCTGCTTACTCGGACATCAGAATGTCCCCTACCAATGAAACATGGTACTCACATCGCAGATACTAGTTTCAAACTCGAGCGGCCTTTATCCTTCTTAGAGACGGCTGAATCAACTAGAAACTGTTTAGAATATACATTATTACAAATATGAGTTTCATGATACTCATCATATGAGCATCTCACATTCTTTCAACTATTTGTATGTTAAAGGACTTTATCTGTAATGCCCGAGATTTTGATTATTGTAGTCTGAAATGATTTGTTGATAAATTATTGTGATTATAGACGGAACGGATCAGACCAAAAAAGCCGGAAAGAGGATTGGAAGTATGTGCGAAGATGAGCCCTCGTGCATATGAGCAATCCCGCCGGGCGCATATGCGCGAGGGTGGCAGAGAGTTGTGAAGAACCTCTCGCATATGCGCCGAGTGAGGGCGCGCATATGCGCGAGTTGCTGTGACGCTAAGCGCCGAGACATATTGTCTCGCGCATATGCAGTACATACAAGAAGCCACACGTCCCTTGCCATGCAACATATATATATATAATGAAACTTCATTTCATTCATTCCTCAGAAAGAAACAAGAAGAGCTTCAGAGAATATCGTGAAAATCCTTACGCCATTTATTGTAGAAATTTGAAGTTTGTGAAAGATCCGTCCGTCAGATTTTCAATCCGACTTTAATACTATGTTTCTATCAACGAGAGTTTCAACTGAACGTAAGTTTTATTGATTTCTATGATATTTTGAAATTATGATATTGAAGGAATCAGATATGACTCATATATGGTGTTCTCGATATGTTAGACATCGTATAATCGAAACCGGATTGAAGAACGAATACCGTATGAAATTGTTATGATTTTCAGAGTTGATTTGATTGAGATGTGATATCAGATTTGTGTTGTTATTGGTTATGAGACGTTGGGATTGATATTTGACTGATATTGTATCGCTGGGTATATTGAGATTGTGCAGCTATGCTGTTGAAACAGAATTTGATTGAATTCTGATTATATCCAGTATTGATTGGAGTGGTGTATTGATATTGTATTCCACGTTATTGTCATTGCCAGATTGAGTATTGACAGATTTGGATTCGAGACTTCGACTTCAGCAGATTAACAGAAAGAAAGGTATAAATCAATGTTGATCCGGGATTGCACAACTCGAGTTTGATTTAACTTGAGTTTCCCAAAATCACATACTGAATTGTCATTGCCTCGATATGTTGCAATGTTTGAGATTGATATGCTTATTCTATTGATTTATAGCAAAGCATGAGTTAGAGTCTTGGGCAGATATGCCTAGTCTTTGGCAGAACCGCCAAGTCACTGGACTTTTGGGTATATATCGATGTGCTTAGGAGTAGATAGTCTTCTATTGCAGATATTCAATATAGATAACTAAAGTTTGGGAATAAGAACGTACCACCATCTGGCTGTGGAAAGTAGGTGGGAGAATGTTGTGTTCTTATTCAACCGGGATCCCTAGATTAGAGATGAGTCGAGTCTGAAATGACGAGTCCAGAGTTTCATTTACAGCTTTATATCGATAGATGTCTTTCTGATTTGATACATGTTATTGATATCTGTTTCATGCTTTTATATCTGTGTATATGATTGCATGTATACATTGTTTATACTGGGATGTATTTCTCACCGGAGTTATCCGGCTGTTGTCTTGTTTGTATGTGTGCATGACAACAGATAGGACAGGATCAGGGTCAAAAAGAGGATGAGAAAGGAGAGTTAGCGTGGAGATCCGGACTTAGAAGTAGATATGTTTTGTCACCTGATATGTAGTGAATGAACATTAGTTGTTATGATTTACTTTTGTACAGGACTTGTACTTAAATCGGGATATTGATCTTGTAAATGAAATAAGATTTATTTCAAATGTTGCGTACTCTTGTATTTTAAAAAAAAAAATTAGACCCTGTTTATCATAATTGATTTAATTATCTCCAAAAATGATTAAGCAATTAATTAGGTTCGGGTCCCCACATTATCTATGCAACAAACATATGTATACAGATAAAGATGTGCCAAAACAATAATTTCAAATATAATTAAAATAAATATTGTTTATACATAGAGTTTAAACATGAAGCCTCGGTCAACATTTGGCTCGACGGGCACCTACTCTAACAGCAGCAAGGAGGGCCGATCATTCTAGGGGTTTCTAAGGCTAGGGCTTGCGGTTTTCAAAGGAAAAGGAAAGGGGGACGTGCGGGGTGTCTTCTCGGCGAAGGGCTGGACTCGTGAAGGTCCTAGCCTCGAGCCATGGTGGTCCACGCAAGGCTGGAGAGGCTAGGTCTGACGCTTACTAATTTAAAATACTACTAGAAATTTTTTTTTGTCGAAATTCATAAATCATACATGCATGAAATACTGCTGAAAAATACACATTTTAAAATAATAGTAATCCTATAACATATAAAATACTACGGTTTAAAAAATATTTGACAAATAAAATATTGCAGTTTAAAATTGCCGACACGGCCATAATATGTGTTTGTAGAAATAATTCAACTAAACATCCTGATAATCTTCATCATAACAAAATCAACATATCAAAATGTTCATGTCCACTCAAACTCATAAAAAAACGTGATGTGCGGAAAAGTGTGGTCCTCGGGTCGCGTGCGCACAACCTGCCCTGCCTACTCAAAATTCGGCACCTCATGTCCCCTCATCGACATTCTCACCTGCATCATTAATACCTAGTGAGTCTAAAGACTCAACACACCTGTATCGTAATATCAAATACATATACATATCATGTAGTAGTGAAAATTACTATAATCAACATACATTACATGATGTTAAAAGCATAAACGTAAACATGTCATATAATAGCATAATGTGTCAAAACAAGTGTCATCATATCATCATACACGTATACATTTTCTCTAATTGAATTCAGTACATTAGCTTTGATTTTCGTATCATCGTGTCAGTCGATTGATCCATCTACGTGTAATTGTGGTACACGGCGGCAGGGACATCAGCGACAACATTCCCGGTCCACTGAGCCTTGGTCTTACATGTCATTGTGTCATCGTATTAGTCCCAACCAACTCCCATCATTCAAAACATGTCATCATGTTTATCACTCAATAAAATCATACATATACGTAAATTTTTCTTAAAATCATGCATGCAACGTATTTTCACATTTATTTAATAAGGTCATATTCATGATATCATAAACATTTCAAAACATGTAAAATCATGTTTAGGGCGCTGACAAGAATTCTAACTCAACCCGCGTGCTTTTACTCGTGGAAACACAAAATGACCGTTTTATATCTCGACCTCAAAATTTCGACCAGAAACCTACAAAACTCCTCAAAACACCCCAAAACATATTTATAAGCGTTTCCTAGACGTAAACTCGATCCCGATTCAAAACTTACACTATTCGTTTTAAAACTTGGACCAGAGTCCAGGTTTCAACCCGAATCAACCCGAAAGTTAACCAAATCTGTCCAAGCTTAAACCATGCCTCAACCATACCCTATCAGCCCTTAAACCACCTAGACCAGACCAATTAAGACCTTCGAACAACACCTGAAAGTTTCTGGATTTTTCTGCACCAAAGCGAGCCAAACCCTAGTGCACTTAACCCTCGAATTCTCGACCCTAGACCAAACCAACGGGGATCAGACCTGAACCAACCCTAGTGCACTAAACCCTCTTGGACCACATCATGGCTTGGTTCAGCCCTTCTTGGAAAAAGCCTACCCTCGCAACTTCAGAAAACGTGAAAAACATGCACAAATTTTCACAGCTTGAGCGAGTTTACGATAAAAATCATATATCCCTCGTTTTTTATCAGAAAAATTACAAATTTTCTATCAAAGATAACACAAAGTGCTACAAATCATATGTTGAACACATTTCCAGAAAACCAACATATAAGTCTCAGAATTCGAAATAACATGGGTGACGGGTTTTGTGACACAGAAATTTCATAGCTTGTGCGGTTTACGATAAAAATCATATATCCATCATTTATTATCAGAAATCAGAAAATTCGTAATCGAATTGATGATAAAAAGAGTGCTATAAATCATATGTTGAACACATTTCCTGAAAAATACTCGAAGAAACGCATGTCGAGGAAGCACCGAAGGAGCGGAGATGAAGCTTGCTTGAAAAATAATGGAGGAAACAGATGGGGCTACTACTGAGTTACGTGAGGGAGGCTGCTGAATGGAGGGGAAGGGCGGCTAAGGGTTTAGGTAGGGTTAGGTTTTGGTTAGTGTGGTATTTAAATAATTAAAACAAGCACTAATGGGCTAAATCTACATTTTAAAATGATTAAAAGGATTTTAAGCGCAACAAGCCCGAAAATATTCTCGAAAAATATTTTGTTTTGATATGTTTTAGAAAATATTGTCCGAGCCGTCAAAAAGTTCTCCGACTCGTTAAAATTTGCGTACCCGTTAAAAATATAACTCGACGGTAAAAATACTCAACCAAGGCCCATTTTCAAAAATCATACTTAAAAAACCTTCTGTAAAATAATTAAAAATAATTATTCAATAAAAATATTTTTCTTGAATACCCCCGGTCTCCGTTCCTCGCTCGAGAGCGATATGCAATTTAAATCCTAATGCATGAAACTTTAAAATACTCATGAATTAAATCATAACCATGAAATAGTTATTCACTAAATGCATAAAATCATTAAACACATAATTTAAATAAAAACTATATATTGCATGCATTCAAGTTACGTAAATTTAAATTTTCTGGACCTTACAACTCTCCTCCCTTAAAATAAAATTTCGTCCTCGAAATTTAAAACATGCCGAATAACTCCGGGTAGCGACTCCTCATCTCGGCCTCAGTCTCCCAAGCAGCCTCCTTCTCGAAATGATTCAGCCACCTGACTTTGACCATGTGGATCATTTTGTTCCAGAGCATCCTCTCCTGTCTGTCCAAAATCTGATTGGGTCTCTCCTCGAATGAGAAGTGTGGTGTCAGCTGAAGTGGCTCATAATTCAGCACATGCGAAGGATTCGACATCTACTCCCGCATCATATTAACGTGGAACAATTATGAAATACCGCCAGATTCGGTGGCAATGCAACTCTGTATGCGAGTGTCTCAAATCTTTCTAGGATCTCGAACGGTCCGATGAATCTAGGGCTGAGCCTGCCCTTCTTCCCAAACCTCATAACAGCTTTCATCGGTACGACCTTCACAAAAACGTGATCCCCTACTGGGAACTCGAGATCTCTCTGCCTCTGATCTGCATAAATTTTCTAGCGACTCTGAGCGGTCCTCATCCTATCCTGGATCTTGACCATTAACTCTGCGGTCTGCCTTACAATATCCGGACCTAACTCTACTCTCTCCCCTACCTCATCCCAACACACTGGAGATCTACACTTCCTCCTGTGCAATGCCTCGTACGGAGCCATACTGATCGAAGCCTGATAACCGTTGTTATATGTGAACTCCACGAGAGGTAGCTTCGTCTCCCAGCTGCCCTGGAAGTTGATCGTGCAAGCATGGAATAGGTCCTCCAGAATCTGAATAACCCTCTCTCACTGTCTGAGAATGGAAGGTAGTACTGAACAGCAGCTTAGTACGCAATTCCTTGTGTAGACTCTTCATGAACATAGACGTGAACCTCGGGTCCCTGTCTGACACGATGGACACTAGAGTCCCTGCAGTCTGACTATCTCACTGATGTACAGCTCTGCGTATTGAGTCATGGTGAAAGTTTTCAGATTAGTAGGAAATGAGCTGATTTAGTGAGCCAATCAACTATCACCCAGATGGCATCATATCCTCCAGTAGTCTTCGGAAGCCCCGTCACAAAGTCTACGGTGATGTTCTCCCATTTCCACTCGAGAATATGAAGTGATCTCAGCTTCCCTGCAGGTCTCTGATGCTCTGTCTTGACTTGCTGACAAGTCAAACACTCGGAAACGAATTGCAGAATATCCTGCTTCATGCCCGGCCACCAATAAAGAGTATGCAAATCCTTATACATCTTCGTAATCCCTGGATGGATGGAGTACGGGGTGCTATGGGCCTCGCTCAAGATATCTGCTCTAAGGGAATCACTGTCAGGAACCCATAAACGGTCCTATATCTGACAATGTCATCCACAACTGTGTACAGTCTCTGTCCCTTAGCCTAGTCCCTCTATCCCCACTTCTGCAACTGCTTGTCAGAATTCTCCCCTACCTGAATTCTGTCACTCAATGTCGGTTGTACTGTTAGATTAGCAAGATTTTGGGAGCATCACCCCTGGCATAAACTGCAAGCTCAAATCTCTGAATCTCCGCCTATAGCGGTCACTGTACCGACAAATGACCAATCACTGAATGAATTTCCTGTAGTATCCAGCCAATCAAAAGAAGCTATAGATATCTGTCATGCTCTTAGGCACTGGCCAATCTCTGACTGCCTCGACCTTAATGGGGTCGACCTCAATACCATCCTGAGATACAATGAGGCCCAAGAATGCCACTCTGTCATGTCAGAACTTGCACTTACTGAACTTGGCATACATCTGTCTGTCCTGTAGTGTCTGCAGTATGGTTCTCAGATGCCAGCTATGCTCCTTTCTGCTCCTTGAATTGATTAGAATATCGTCAATGAAAACTATGACGAACTGATCCAAATATGGCTTAAACACGCGATTCATGAGATCCATGAAGATCATTGGCGCGTTCGTCAGTTCGAAGGGCGTCACATTAAACTCATAGTGACCATAAAACGTCTTGAAGGCTGTCTTATGCACGTCAGACTCTCTCACCTTTAGCTGGTGGTATCATGATCGGAGGTCTATCTTTGAGAATACTGATGCTCCCTGAAGCTGATCAAATAAATCATCGATCCTTGGCAACGGATACTTATTCTTGACTGTGACACGGTTCAGCTCTCTATAGTCAATGCATAGCGTCATGCTGCCATCTTTCTTCTTCACAAAGTGTACTGGTGAGCCCCATGGATAAAATCTAGGGCAAATGAATCCCTTATCTATCAAATCATGTATCTAATCTTTCAGTTCTTTCATCTCGGCAGGTGCTAGACGGTAGGGTGTCTTACAGATAGGCACGGTACGCGCCATGAGCTCGATAAAGAAGTCCACCTCTCTATCTGGTGGGATGCCTTAAACATTGTCAGGGAAAACACTGGAGAACTCTCTGACTACATCAACATCCTCTAGCCTCGGATTGGCTGGCTCATACACTGATACAATACTAGCCAAAAACACCTGGAAGCCTTTCTTCATGAGCTTCCTCGCACACATGCAGGAAATGATGTACGACATCTGCTGGTGTCTGGCTGCCTCAAAAATAAATGGCTTACTGCTGGGCGGTCGGACAGATACTGATCTCTGTCGGAAGTCTATGATAGCTCCGTTCAAGGAAAGCCAGCCCATACCCAATATAATATCAAACTCCGGCAACGGTAGCACAATCAAGTCTGTGTGCACCGCAAATTTCTGTAGCCGAAGCTCCAATATCCTTACTACCTGAGAAGTGAACATCAGATCTGCGGATGGAATCGATACTCTGAACCCTGAATTCATTGCCACTTGTATGATATCTAGTCTCTTGACGAAAGATTCGGATATAAATGAATATGTAGCTCCTGAATCTAGCAATGTATGCGTGGCTACACCTAAAATATATATCTTTCATGCGACAAAACATACCATCAAATCTGATCGAGTTGAACTTAATAAATTTCTTACCAGTAATTATCCAAAAAATCCTCGAAAAATTACTGAATTATCCCAAGTATCTTTCCAATATTTTTAAATTAAACCTCAAAATTCTCGGAATTTTCATTTTAGCCCTTACAGTTTCGAAAATTACGTTATGGCCCAACAAAATTTTTGAGATTTTCATCTTCGAGCCCCTTAAAATTTTCGAATTAGGCCCCTATACAACCGTAAAATTCTCAAAACAAAAAACTAAATTCTAAAAATTCTAGAAATTGCTAAAATAGTCCATTAAAATTCTATGTTCTAACTCCTACCAATAGGTTCCAATAATAATCATATCACCCAATACAATCAAAGTGGTAATTAAATAAAATTTAATCATAAAGGTTACCGGTGATGAAAGTAGAATATGGCTCAGCCTCAACCTCCTCGTCATGCATCACGTATGCCCTGCCAATGGTGGGGCCCTTGCCTTGAGGGCAATCTGTCGCCTTGTTCTCCTCCTGTTTGAATATGAAGCATCTGAAGGTGCCCATCATGCATTTGCCATAGTGAAGTGTTGCACTGCTTGCACGGTGGTCCTCCCTCCGACCTGGGAGCCCCTGCTGCCTGAGGTGGCCGCTGCTGCCCTGGACCCCCATACTGCCCCTCGAGCTTTTGATGTTCCTGCTGCCTCGGCGGCCTTATATATGCTATTTCTGCGGCTGAGAACTGGACTGGGTCTGATGCCACTTCCTCTGCATCTCAAAGTTTATGTCCTCAGGGCCTACTCTGCCTGAAAATCACACTCATTCGCCTCATCTATAACTAGCCGGTCTCATAAGCATCACGTCCCTATGCAAATTCGGCATCAGCCCATCAATGAAATGCCTCAGCTTTTGGGCGGCATCTCTAGCAATAATGGGCATGAAATGGTATCCCTTGTCAAACTTCGGAATAAACTCTGCCACAGTCGAGTCCCCCTAGCGGAGACTGAATGAGCGGCTCCCTCCCACCATAAGAATGCATCATCCTTCAACATATATATGGCGCACCTGACCCGGTCGCCATCTCTCATCTACAGATACTCGTAGTGCAGCTCCAGCGTTTGAATCCATCCCTCTGCCAAAAATGGATCAGTGGTACGCCTGAAATCCTTCGGGTTCCCGTCTAAACTGCTCATAAACATCAGCCTACGGTCGGGGTGCCTGCTGCGCCTGCTGGGTCTGCTCCATAAGCCTAGCCATACCCTCCAGTACATGGGTAGCTGCATCCATCGGCGGCGGTGGTGGAGGGCCTCTGCCGCCTCCAGGAATATCATCCTGATGATCTGCACTGGGCGCGCGTCTGGGAGGCATAATATATGAATGTAGTCTAAATTCTAAACATAACCCGTCATGTAATTAAACTAGTTGTTAAAACATTTAACTATGAAACTAGTTAAACATGCACCGTAAATCATCGTAAACGTATATCATGTAATCATGCAGGTGATAGCAGTAAAATATTTAAAACATTGAAAACATAAAAGTTCACAAACTTGAGGCTTGAAAACTGAGCTCCAGAAGCTGACGGTGCCACAACCCTATACAGGACCCTTGCTCTGATACCAACTGTGACGTTTACTAATTTAAAATACTACTAGAAAATTTTTTTTGTCGAAATTCATAAATCATACGTGCATGCAATACTGCTGAAAAATACCCCTTTTAAAATATTTGTAATCCTACAACAGATAAAATACTGTGGTTTAAAAAATATCTGACAAATAAAATATTGCAGTTTAAAATTGCCGACACGGCCATAATATGTGTTCGTAGAAATAATTCAACTAAAGAACCTGATAATCATCATCATAACAAAATCAACGTATCAAAAGGTTCATATACACTCAAACTAATAAAAAAACGTGATGTGCAGAAAAGTGTAGTCCTTGGGTCGCGTGCGCACATCCATCCCTGCCTACTCAGAATTCGGCATCTCTTGTCCCCTCATCGACATGCTCACATTCATTATTTACACCTAGTAAGTCTAAATACTCAACATACCTGTACCATGATATCAAATACATATACATATCATGCAGCAGGGAAAAATACTGTAATCAACATACATTTCATGATCTTAAAAGCATAAATGAAAACATGCCATATAATTGCATAATGTTCAAAACATGTCTCATCAGATCGTCATATACATATACATTTTATTTAATTGAATCTAGTTCATTAGCTTTGACTTTCTTATCATCGTGTCAATCGATGGATCCATCTACGTGTAACCATGGTACCCGGTGGCGGGGACATGAGCGACAACAATACTCATCCATTGAGCATTGGCCTTACATGTCATCGGGTCATCGTATTAGTCACAACAAACTCTCATCATTCAAAGCATGTCATCATATTCCTCAATTAATAAGATCATTCATAAACGTAAATTTTTCTTAAAATCAAGCATGTAACATATTTTAATATTTACGTAATAAGATCATATTCATGATATCATAAATATTTAAATACATGTAAAATAGTGTTTAGGGCGCTGCCATGACTTCTATCTCGACCTGAGTGCAAAATGACCATTTTGCTCTTGGAAATCCAAAATGACCCTTTTATACCTGGACCTCAAAATTTTGACCCGAAACCTACCAAAATCCTTAAAACACCTCAAAACATATTTATAAGAATTTCTTAGACGTAAAATCGAGCTCGATTCAAAACATACACGATTCATTTTAAAACTTGGACTGGGATCCCGGTTTTAGCCCGAATCAACCCGAAACTTAACCAAATCTCTCCAAACTTAAATCATGCCTCAATCATACCCTACAAACCCTTAAACCACCTAGACCAGCCCAATTAAGACCTTCGAACAACACCTAAAAGATGCTAGATTTTTCGGCACCAAAGCGAGCCGAACCCTAGTGCACTAAACCCTCGAATTCTCGACCCTATACCAAACAAACGGGGATCAGACCTGAACCAAATCTTCCTAGCCCACCTCTGGACCCCCTTAGACCACAACATGGCTTGGTTCAGCCCTCCTTGGCCAAGCCTACCCTCACAACTTGAGAAAACGTGAAAAACATGCACAAGTTTTCACATCTTGATTTAGTTTACGATAAATTATATGTTGAACAAATTTCCAGAAAACCAACATATAAGTCTCAGAATTCGAAATAACAATGGTGACGGATTTTGTGACACAGAGATTTCACAGCTTGTCTGATTTTACAATAAAAATCATATCTTCCTCATTTATTACTAGAAATTTACGAATTTTCTAACGAATCGAAGTTAAACAGAGTGCTAAAAATCATATCGTGAACACATTTTCTGAAAAACCAACCTATAAGTCGCAGGATTCGAAATAACAGAAGGTGACGTGTTTTATGAACAAAAATTTCACAATATATGCGGTTTTACGATAAAAATCATATCTCCCTCGTTTCTTATCAGAAAATTACGAATTTGCTATGAATCGAAGATAACACAGAGTGCTATAAATCATATGTTAAGCACATTTCTAAAAAACAAACTTATAAGTCGCATAATTGTAAATAACAGAGGGTGACGGGTTTTGTGACACATAAATTTCACAGCTTGTGCAGTTTTACGATAAAATCATACCTCCATCAAGAAGACCAATCGGCCCTCCCCAAAACATGACTCATTCGTGACTCCAGCCCCTTGACACCTTAACTCCAAATGTATACAGCCACCTAACACCTCAAACCGGTAGCCCCTTACACAAGAAGTCAAGAAAACGTGAATTGCATCAAAGTGTAGGTGTATTTAATGTCAAAACTATGCAAAAACGATACCGTATAATAGATCAAAAGATTTCTCATACATAAACACGCAAACCAGCATATTATGATGTGAGTGATGAGAAAAACGAGATTTTGGGTGTGCCTTGAAGTGTAGGTGCTCAAAAACTCGAAGAAACATGCGTCGGGGAAGCACCAAAGGAGCGAGGAGGAAGCTTGCTTGAAAAATAATAGAGGAAATCGATGGGGCTACTGCTGATTTACGTGAGGGAGGCTGCTGAACGGAGGGTAGGGGCGGCCAAGGGTTTAGATAGGGTTAGGGTTTGTTTAGTGTGGTATTTAAATAATTAAAACATGCACTAATGGGCTAAATTTACATTTTAAAATGATTAAAAGGGAATTTGGGCCCATTAAGCATAAAAAAACAGGACAACCACGAAAATGTTCTTGAAAAATATTTCGTTTTGATATGTTTTAGAAAATATTGTCCGAGCCCTCAAAAAGTCCTTCGAATCGTTAAAATTTGCGTACCAGCTAAATATATAACCTGGTGGGTAAAAATTCTCAACCAAGGCCCATTTTCAAAAATCATAATTAAAACACCATCTATAAAATAATTATTCAATAAAAATATTTTTTCCTAAATTCCTCCGGTCTCTGTTCCTCGCTCGAGCGCGATATGCAACTTAATCCTAATGCATAAAACTTTAAAATATTCATGAACTAAAATCCTAACCATGTAATAATTATGCACTAAATGCATAAATTCATTAAACACATAATTTAAATATAAACTCTAGATTGCGTGCATTCATGTTACGTAAATTTAAATTTCCTGGACTTTACACGAGGAGAGGAGGGACACACGGCTAGGGCACCCCATAGCCGTGGCCGAGAGATATAGGAGGAACCATGCACGTCCTCGTGCATGACTAATAAGGTCTGGTCTAAGAAGATCTTGAGGGGCTCAGTCTAGGTCCTAGGTGGGTTGGTCAAGGTCTGGTCCACTCGCTTAGGGGCTAGGACGAAGAAATTGTTGGCTTGATCAAACTAGGTTTTTGGAAAATAGGGACAAAATTCAGTAGCTTATCTAGGCTGGTTCAAGGGTCTTAATTGGCTTGATTTGAGTTGCATATGGTATAGTTTGGTGTTGTTAAGCTATGGTTCAGGTTTAGTAAAGTTTGGTTAAGTTTCGAGTCCATTCGGATTAAAATCAGGATGTACGTTTAAGCTTTAAATAAGAATTAGGAAATTTGTCGAGGAGCTTAAATTTATGTTTAAGAAATATTTATGGGAGTATTTTAAGGTTTCATGTTAATTTGGATGGATTTAGGTTTTTGCTTTAAGGTCTAAGGATAAATTGTGAAGGTTATGGTTTCAAGGGCAAAACAGTCATTTTACACATGAAAAATGTTAGACGTCCTTGAAGTGCTCTGAATGCTATAATGAATTTTAAAACATTTATTTTGAATGTTTATGATATTTTATGATGAAACGTTAATCCTAAAAGACATGTTGCATGCTTGGTTTAAAAGAAAAATATTTATATATGCATGAATTTTTATAAATGATGAAAATATGAAATGTTGAAGGAGGTCAATTGATTGTGATTAATACAATGATATGTAAGGCCAAGACTCAGTTGACGGGTGAGAGTGTTGCTGATGTACCCACCGCCTGATACCGGGGTAATACATATATGGATCTATCGACCTACAGCTAATACGAAAGTCACAATTGAGGATCTGAATTCAATAAAAAGATAAACATATACGTATATGATAAAAAGTAAAAAGTATGTGATGAAAGGAAAACATTTAAGTTTATGCATGTTTATGAAAAGTTATTTTCATAAAAGTATTTTCAGTGTTGCATGTTAATACATATTATTACTTTCTATCATGGTTAAGGTTTGCTGAGTCAATAGACTCACTACGTGTGATCGATGCAAGTGAACATGGTATTGATGGAGGACTGGATGGTTGAACTAGCTGGACTAAAGGTGCATACAACCCGAGGACTGTCGCTAGTTTTCAACAAAATTACGTTTATTATTTAAAGATTACTTTAAAGATTTTTATGTCTTATATGCTTTTGAGAGGATGTTAGTGTAGAACCCGAAAATCAGATTACGTATAAGCCATGCATAATTGCTACTATTTAAATTAAAAATGAATATTTTATATAAATATGAAGTGTTTGAATTATTTAATAATTTTAAGTTATGATTATTTATTTTAAAGGTAGATGTTTAGTTTTATCTTTTCAAGATAAATACGCGAGGTCGGGCCGGAGTTTGGAGATTGGAGACTAGATTAATAATAAGAAAATATTCTTAAATTTAATTTAAGTCAAGGAAGGATTTAATTTAAAGAAAAAGAATATCTTAGGGATTTAATAAATTAATTGGAGCTAAGTAATTAAATAAGTTTTCTTAGATACAATATTTAATTAAAGTTTAAATTAAAATATGTAAGATAGTGGGGGATGAATTAATCTAGGTATAATATATTCAAGAAATTAAATATAACATGTAAATAATTAAATTTAAACCATGCAATGCCATGTAAGAGTTTATCCTAAATTAAGGTGTTAATTCACTAAGATGTATAATGAGTATTTAAAATCTTAAACAATAAAAATGCAAACTTAAACCATAAAATACCATTCAAAATAAGTTGGAATTTGGTCAATACAATCCAAAGGTGTAGTAACTTTTCTTTTCAAAGTACCTATAATGAGACTTCAAGGTGTATTCATTCCTTTGATCATTTTAATTCACTAATTAATAAATTCAAGCACTATAATTCACCTTAATTCTTCCTCAACTCATTACCGAGCAAATCAACGTGGGTATGCAGCAAAAATAAAGATAAACAGCAACGGCAACAAGGGAATGAGAAGCAATTCAAATCCATTCCACTTCTTGACTTGTAACCCCCAACTTAATGGATATTATGGCACCTTTAACACCTCCTATAACACCCACCTTCATTTTCTAGCACATCCACGCCATTACCTTTGAAATAATCAGAGAAAACAACAGCTTAGAACTGAGACACAACAGCTGAAACAAGAAAGAAATTTCACTCCGATGAGTGATTCCGCCGCTCGTATTCGTCGTTTTGATTTGTTTTCTTCAAAACAAAATCCAGGCATGTATATATTGTTTCTTTTCTCTTAAATCAAGTCCTATAGATATTGTTAAACCATTATATAACTATGTTTCAAGAATAATCACGAAATTGACAGCAACACACTTGAAAAATCTGTACATAAGTTCTCGGCCTATGTTTGCACCTTCACGGTTTGGTGTGTTCTTGTTGATTACAGGGTGTTGCTCGATTCCAGGCTTTCATGACTGCTTCTAGGCATAATTTAGAATGTGTTAGGGTGTTTTTGGTTCATTTGTTTCAGTCCATACCCTCACAAAACGAAAGAATGACAGCAGAATTTCCCTTATGTGCAGAATGGGTCTCGTTTGGCCATTGAGTGGGTAAGGTGAGTTTGTTCGAATCATGGCTGTCCTAGGGACTATAGCCATGGTTGGAACCCTACCTTATCATGTCTAGGAAGTGACCAAATCAGTTTCTCCAAGCCTAGTTCACGGATCATTCCGATTTTTACAGCAACATGTCAAGTGTCCCACGGTTCTAAAATTCTGTTTTTTTTATGAAGGTGGTTTCGGTTTTGTTTGGTGTGTTATTGGATTATAGTTGGCTCCTAGCCTGTATCCATGGTTCATACAACACTCCATCATGTCTAGATCGATCCATGGTCGATGAATTGGCCACTGGAACGACCCACGACAGTAAAACAACTCAATACATTTCACTGCACAGATTTGGTGCACTCGGTTGATACCTTCGGTTGTCTTATGTAATGGCTTGGTTTGTGGTTGGATTTTAGCCCTTAGCCATGGTCCAAGCCATGCCTTGGGATGTTTGTAAGAGTCTCTGAGTGGTGGCTCAAGCCAATGTCCAATTATTTCAGAGATATACCTCACGCACACCCAATAGCAGCCGCTGTAATTTTCTGTTCTTGACAGCAACTTTAGGTTGCGGTTTTCTTGGTGGTTTGAGTTCTTGGTTGGATTTTAGCCCATGGCCTTGGACTGGACAGTACCTTAATGAGTTAGGAAAGTCGTGTTTTTGGCCGTTCGTGATTTGGTCGAGTTTAGAGGTCGTACGAGAATTTACGGCGAAAGGTGCCAAAATGACTCTCGAAAGAGTGTTTTATGTTTTTTGATTCCTTTCACCTATTTTCGGGTTTTACAGTTATTATGCATATTTTTCAGTATGTTTGGGTATTTTTAATCATGGTTAAACGTCGGTTTAATGTTGGTTCGGGTTGGTATAAAGCCATGGTTAAAAAATCAAGTTGTTGGTCTGAATCGCCTCGTTTTTGGTTCTATTGTTAAAATTTTGTCAAGTTAAGATTTATTGCATATAAGTAGTAAGTCGCAGCAAGCCTGAGAACGATCTAACTCATCCGGTAAAAATAAGATTTTAATTATATTACGTGCATAAAAATATAAAATGTTTTTTTTTTTAGATATATGCTATATGTCTTGTGGCCACCTTATGCTTATGGGTTTGGAAGTCGGTAGGCGCAACCGAGGACCTCTCCACCCGGTGACTTACGACCGGTTATGCTTATGTATAGGTACAGACATCCAGTCCAAGGGCTGTGAATGATCTCTACCGCCCAATATATTGTGGTTTAGTCTGATCAGGCGCTCACGTTATGTTATGGGCCACTTGCTTAGAAACATTATCTCTACCAGAAAAATTATGATATGTTATGACAGAGCTCTATTGAGCAAAGCTTTTATATATGAATTTTCAGATATGCACGTAGTTATAATTATTCATGATACGATTTTCACCATACGCTCTACGATACTTTATTTTTATGATGCATGCGATTTTATGATATATTTACTTGTTATCCACGATATATACATGTTGAGTCTTTAGACTCACTAGACTTGATTGTGGTAGGTGTTGACGAGGTCGAGACCGCGGGCGGAGACCATTGAGCGATCTTGGGACAGCAGTAGTAAACCCGAGGACCTCATGATTTAATTTATGCATCTTTTATTATTCAATTTCAGTTTTAATACGTTGGATTATTTTTAAATTGATGTTTACGTTGGATTATTTTAAAATTGTTGGTTGAAAACAATATTTGCTTCCGCTGTTATTTTAAAGTAAAAATTTATTTACATGTTTATTTTAATTAAATAAGACAAGATAATTATTTATTTAGAAAATTTTTAATAATTTCGCAAAATTATGAATACGAAATACGGGCCTTTACAGTTGGTATCAGAGCCTATGATCTTGTAAAGGGTTGTACTACTACTGCTCTCGAGAAACTCATGAAGTCACGTCTTCGGTCTGTAAGTTTTACGATTACGCATTTATTTTAAAGCTTGAAATATTTTTACATCATGATTGCATGAAAGATTCTATGTCAAGATTACGATTATGCATTTTTATTTAAATTTAAAGAAAATAGTGGAATTATGCATGTTGGTTACGTATGGGTTATAATTATGGAACAACATGCCTTCTAGACGCCGTGTTGGACGCCCGAGAGGTGATGATGAGCGTCGTCATGAGGGCGGTGTGGATCAGAGACAAGGGGAGAACGAGGAGAGAGATTTACCACCACCCCCTCCACCAGACATGAATGCCCAGATGCTAGCTGGGATGACTCAGTTCTTCGCATAGTTTGCGGGGAACAATGCAGTGGGAGCAAGACAGACGGGGCCAGAGGCTATCTATGAGCGGTTCATGAAGATGCGACCGAAGGAATTCTTAGGGACGTCTGATCCTATGGCTGCCGAGGACTGGATTAAGTCCCTCAAGGTTATATTCCAGTTTATGGGGCTTGAAGATGGAGATATGGTTCGATGTGCGACCTATCTGTTCGGAGGAGACGCTCGCCTATGGTGGGAAGGAGCATCAGTGGCTTTGGATTTGACTACTTTGAGCTGGGCGCGCTTTAGAGAGGTATTCTACTCTAAATATTTTACTGAAGAGGTGCGTTCGAGATTGACCACGGAGTTCATGACCCTGAGGCAGGGAGACTTGACTGTTACGGAGTTCATCCGTAAGTTCGAGAGGGGATGTCACTTTGTACCCCTAATTGCTAATGATGCTGGAGCCAAATTGAGGCATTTTCTGAATGGTCTGCGGCCGATCTTACGCCGTGATGTTAGGGTGGCTGGCCCTACTACCTACGATGTTGCTGTTTCCAGAGCGCTAGCGGCAGAGCAAGACCAGAATGATATAGAGCGCGATCGCCAGGGTAAACGACCATTTCAGGCACCACACCGTCCTCCTCATCAGCAGCATCATAATAAGAGACTTTTCCACGGTCCACCCAAGAACAGAGGGCCGCAGCAGCAACAGCAGGGACGAGCAGTCCCGAGGACAGTGAAGTATCCAGTCTGTGCCAAGTGCTCACGTCGTCATGCTAGGACTTGTATGTATGGTTCGGGAAAGTGTTACAAATGTGGTAGTACTGACCACATATTGAAGAATTGCCCTCAAAAGAATCTGCCTATCCAAGGCAGAGTTTTTGCTCTACATGCTGCGGAGACTAATCCGGAGACGATGCTCATGACAGGTATCCTAAATCCTTAAGTTGTATTTGAAGTTTAATGTTTTTGGTTAAGATTTTGAACTTAGAATTTAGGATACGATTGCATGTTCTAATCAGTGTTAGCTACGGGAATTTAGGTTAGAAGAACTTTGACCTTTGCATGTCTATAAGCATAGTTCTTGTAAAACTATTGGGTTTAGCATAATATTCCAATCTTTTAGGGAGAATCTTTATAGTCGGTTCAGCTACGAAAGCCTTGATAGATTCAGGGGCTACTCATTCGTTCATTTCAGAAACCTTTGCAAATTCCCTCAAGATCAAATCAATTGGGCTAGACATAGCGTATTCTGTAGCATTGCCTTCTGGAGAGGAGATGACAGCTACTAATGTGATCCGAGATATAAACCTTGAACTTCATGGTAATCTTGTGTATGCGGATCTGATCGTTCTGCCGATGCCGGAATTTTATATAATTCTGGGGATAGACTGGTTATTGAGGAATCGAGTTTTGATTGACTTCCAACAGAGATATGTTCTAGTCCGACCGCCTGGGATGAAACAATTCTTATTCCAGCCAGACATGTATTTTAATTTACCGCGTATGATATCTTGTGTCCAGGCTAGGAAGCTCATTCATCGAGGGTGCCGAGCATTTTTAGCTACTCTTGTATCTGTTCCCGAGAAGCCCAAACAGTCAGCATCCGATGTTCCTATTGTCCGGGACTTTCTAGACTTTTTCTTGATGACGTCTCTGGTTTACCACCGGTGTGAGAGGTGGAATTTTCTATTGAGCTTATGCCAGGTACCACACCGATATCGAAAGCACCATACCGATTAGCACCGACAGAGATGGCAGAACTCAAGAAACAGATTCAGGAACTTCTTGACAAGGAGTTCATTCGCCCGAGCTTTTCGCCATGGGGCGCACCGGTCTTTTTTGTGAAGAAAAAAGATGGTTCGATGAGTCTCTGCATTGATTACCAGGAGTTGAAAAGAGTTACTGTGAAGAACAAATACCCACTCCCGAGGATTGAAGATTTATTTGATCAGTTGCAGAGAGCTTCCGTATTCTCTAAGATTGATCTGCGTTCTGGGTATCATCAGTTACGGGTGAAAGACGCCGATGTTCTCAAGACTGCTTTCAGGACTCGTTATGGACACTTCGAGTTCCTTGTGATGCCATTCGGTTTGACGAATGCGCCAGCGATCTTCATGGATCTCATGAATCGCGTATTCCAGCCGTATCTTGATTAGTTCGTGATAGTATTCATAGATGATATTCTCATCTACTCAAAGAATCAAGAGGATCACAGCAGACATCTGACCACAGTATTGCAGACCTTACAAAAGCATAAGCTATTCGCGAAGTTCAGCAAATGTGAGTTCTGATTAGAGAAAGTGGCGTTCTTAGGCCACGTCGTTTCTAGCAGCGGTATTGAGGTAGACCCGGCAAGAGTTGCAGCAGTCAGAGATTGGGTTGTGCCGCAAAATGCATCAGAGATCCGTAGTTTCCTTGGGTTAGCAGGATACTATCGGAAGTTCATTCGGGGATTTTCCTCCATCGCAGTTCCACTCACATCATTGACGAAGAAGAATGTCAAGTATGTGTGGAGCGAAGAATGTCAGAAGAGCTTCGATACATTGAAGCAAGCTCTTATTTCAGCGCCAGTGTTGGCCATGCCTTCAGGACCCAGAGATTTTGTTCTGTATACCGATGCTTCAAAACTCGGATTAGGCGCAGTATTGATGCAGCATGGGAAGGTGATAGCATATGCTTCTCGTCAGTTGAAGATTCATGAGAAGAATTATCCTACCCATGATCTAGAGTTGGCAGCCGTAGTATTTGCATTGAAGATTTGGAGGCATTATTTGTACGGGGAGAAGTGCCAGATCTTTACCGACCACAAAAGTCTCAAATACTTCTTTACACAGAAAGAGTTGAATATGCGGCAGAGGCGTTGGTTGGAGCTAGTGAAGGACTACGACTGTGACATTAGCTATCATCCTGGTAAAGCTAATGTAGTTGCGGATGCATTGAGAAGGAAAGTCGCAGGGATGGCTTATTTTGTGGTTTCGAGGCCTCTTCAGTTTGAGATGCAGAGGTTTGATCTAGAGACATATCCTCGAGGTAGAGTTCCTCGTCTATCTACCTTGGTGATCCAGTCTTCTCTGCTAGACCGTATTCGCAATGGACAGTTAGCAGACGAGCAGTTGGCTAAGTGGAGACTGAGAGATGAAGCCAAGGGCAGTGTCTTGTACACAGTTAGAGACGGTATTGTCAGATATCGAGACAGGATGTGGGTTCCGAGCAGCGATTCTATTCAAGAGGATATCTTATCTGAGGCCCATATGTCATCATACTCTATTCATCCAGGGAGTACGAAGATGTACAAAGACCTGCAGTTATTATATTGGTGGCCAGGAATGAAGAGGGATATCAGACGGTTTGTATCCGAGTGTCTGACGTGTCAGTTAGTGAAAGCGGAACATCAGAGACCAGCAGGTATGCTCAAGCCTCTTCCTATTCCCGAATGGAAGTGGGAGAATGTCACTATGGATTTCGTTGTCGGATTGCCGAAGTCAGTCAGAGGGTCGAATGCTATATGGGTGATTGTTGATCGTCTTACGAAATCAGCTCATTTCTTGCCTATTAAGACGACTTTCTCCATGATCCAATATGCAGAGTTATATATCCGGGAGATCGTCAGACTTCATGGTATTCTCGTTTCTATTGTGTCTGACCGAGATCCTAGATTCACTTCATCATTTTGGAAGAGTCTACATTCAGCTATGGGTACGAAGTTGTTGTTTAGCACGGCTTTCCACCCGACAGACAGATGGTCAGTCCGAGGGAGTTATCCAGATTTTGGAGGATCTTCTTCGTGCATGTATCATCGATTTCTCCGGGAGTTGGGAATCAAAGTTGCCGTTGGTGGAGTTTACCTATAACAACAGTTTTCAGTCGTCTATAGGTATGGCTCCATACGAAGCATTGTACGGTCGTAAGTGTAGATATCCAATTCATTGGGATGAAGTAGGGGAGAGATCAGAGTTGGGTCCGGAGATTGTGCAGTAGGCTGCTGATGTAGTAGTCAAGATCCGTGATAGGATGAGGACTGCTCAGAGTAGACAGAAAAGTTATGCGGATCAGAGAAGGAGAGATTTAGAGTTTGCTGTTGGTGACCATGTTTTCGTGAAGATTGCACCGATGAAAGGTGTCATGCAGTTCGGAAAGAAAGGAAAGCTCAGTCCAAGATTCATTGGACCATTTGAGATCCTCGACAGAGTTGGGACATTAGCTTATCGTGTTGCTCTTCCGCCGAATCTGGCCGGAGTACACAACATGTTCCACGTCTCCATGTTGAGGAAGTATATGGCAAATCCATCGCATGTCTTGAACTTTGAACCGTTGCAGCTCACTCCGAACCTGACTTATGAGGAAAGACCAGTGCAAATATTAGACAGGCAGGAGAAAAAGCTTCGGAACAAAATGGTAAAGCTAGTGAAAGTCAAATGGCTCAATCATTCGGAGGAGGAAGCTACATGGGAATCTGAGCCGGAGATGAGGAGTCGTTATCACGAGTTATTCGGTAGTTTTAATTTCGGGGACGAAATTTCTTCTAAGGGGGGTAGAGTTGTAGAACCCGAAAATCAGATTACGTATAAGCCATGCATAATTGCTACTATTTAAATTAAAAATGAATATTTTATATAAATATGAAGTGTTTGAATTATTTTAATAATTTTAAGTCATGATTATTTATTTTAAAGGTAGATGTTTAGTTTTATCTTTTCAAGATAAATACGCGAGGTCGGGCCGGAGTTTGGATATTGGAGACTAGATTAATAATAAGAAAATATTCTTAAATTTAATTTAAGTCAAGGAAGGATTTAATTTAAAGAAAAATAATGTCTTAGGGATTTAATAAATTAATTGGAGCTAAGTAATTAAATAAGTTTTCTTAGATACAATATTTAATTAAAGTTTAAATTAAAATATGTAAGATAGTGGGGGATGAATTAATCTAGGTATAATATATTCAAGAAATTAAACATAACATGTAAATAATTAAATTTAAACCATGCAATGCCATGTAAGAGTTTATCCTAAATTAAGGTGTTAATTCACTAAGATGTATAATAAGTATTTAAAATCTTAAACAATAAAAATGCAAATTTAAACCATAAAATACCATTCAAAATAAGTTGGAATTTGGTCAATACAATCCAAAGGTGTAGTAACTTTTCCTTTCAAAGTACCTATAATGAGACTTCATGGTGTATTCATTCCTTTGATCATTTTAATTCACTAATTAATAAATTCAAGCACTATAATTCACCTTAATTCTTCCTCAACTCATTACCTAGAAAATCAACGTGGGTATGCGGCAAAAATAAAGATAAACAGCAACGGCAACAAGTGAATGAGAAGCAATTCAAATCCATTCCACTTCTTGACTTGTAACCCCCAACTTAATGGATATTATGGCACCTTTAACACCTCCTATAACACCCACCTTCATTGTCCAGCACATCCACGCCATTACCTTTGAAATAATCAGAGAAAACAACAGCTTAGAACTGAGACACAGCAGCTGAAACAAGAAAGAAATTCCACTCCGATTCCGCCGCTCGTATTCGTCGTTTTGATTTGTTTTCTTCAAAACAAAATCCAGACATGTATATATTGTTTCTTTTCTCTTCAATCAAATCCTATAGATATTTTTAAACCATTATATAACTATGTTTCAAGAATAATCACGAAATTGACAGCAACACATTTGAAAAATCTGTACATAAGTTCTCGGCCTATGTTTGCACCTTCACGGTTTGGTGTGTTCTTGTTGATTACAGGGTGTTGCTCGATTCCAGGCTTTCATGACTGCTTCTAGGCATATTTTAGAATGTGTTAGGGTGTTTTTGGTTCATTTGTTTCAGTCCATACCCTTACAAAACGAAAGAATGACAGCAGAATTTCCCTTATGTGCAGAATGGGTCTCGTTTGGCCATTGAGTGGGTAAGGTGAGTTTGTTCGAATCATGGCTGTCCTAGGGACTGTAGCCATGGTTGGAACCCTACCTTATCATGTCTAGGAAGTGACCAAATCAGTTTCTCCAAGCCTAGTTCACGGATCATTCCGATTTTTACAGCAACATGTCAAGTGTCCCACGGTTCTAAAATTCTGTTTTTTTTTATGAAGGTGGTTTCGGTTTTTTTTTTGGTGTGTTATTGGATTATGGTTGGCTCCTAGCCTGTAGCCATGGTTCATACAACACTCCATCATGTCTAGATCGAGCCATGGTTGATGAAATGGCCACTGGAACGACCCACGACAGTAAAACAACTCAATACATTTCACTGCACAGATTTGGTGCACTCGGTTGATACCTTCGGTTGTCTTAGGTAATGGCTTGGTTTGTGGTTGGCTTTTAGCCCTTAGCCATGGTCCAAGTCATTCCTTGGGATGTTGGTAAGAGTCTCTGAGTGGTGGCTCAAGCCAATGTCCAATTATTTAAGAGATATACATCACGCACACCCAACAGCAACCGCTGTAATTTTCTGTTCTTGACAGCAACTTTAGGTTGTGGTTTTCTTGGTGGTTTGAGTTCTTGGTTGGCTTTTAGCCCATGGCCTTGGACTGTACAGTACCTTAATGAGTTAGGAAAGTCGTGTTTTTGGCCGTTTGTGATTTGGTCGAGTTTAGAGGTCGTACGAGAATTTACGGCGAAAGGTGCCAAAATGACTCTCGAAAGAGTGTTTTATGTTTTTGGATTCCTTTCACCTATTTTCGGGTTTTACAGTTATTATGCATATTTTTCAGTATGTTTGGGTATTTTTAATCATGGTTAAACGTCGGTTTAATGTTGGTTCGGGTTGGTACGAAGCCATGGTTAAAAAATCAAGTTGTTGGTCCGAATCGTCTCGTTTTTGGTTCTATTGTTAAAATTTTGTCAAGTTAAGATTTATTGCATATTAGTAGTAAGTCGCAGCAAGCCTGGGAACTATCTAACTCATCCGGTAAAAATAAGATTTTAATTATATTACGTGCATAAAAATATAAAATGTTTATTTTTTAGATATATGCTATATGTCTTGTGGCCACCTTATGCTTATGGGTTTGAAAGTCGGTAGGCGCAACCGAGGACCTCGCCACCCGATGACTTACGACCGGTTATGATTATGTATGGGTACGAACATCCAGTCCAAGGGCTGTGAATGATCTCTACCGCCCAGTATACTGTGGTTTAGTCTGATCAGATGCTCACGTTATGTTATGGGCCACCTGCTTAGAAACATTATCTCTACCAGAAAAATTATGATATGTTATGACAGAGCTCTATTGAGCAAAGCTTTTATATATGAATTTTCAGATATGCACGTAGTTATAATTATTCATGATACGATTTTCACCATACACTCTACGATACTTTATTTTTATGATGCATGCGATTTTATGATATATTTACTTGTTATTCACGATATATACATGTTGAGTCTTTATGTAAAGGGCCTAAAATCCTTACTTGGAAATTTGCAGAAAATTTAAAATTTTTTTTTAAAATAATTAAAATTTCCTCCTTCATAAATGAACTTATAAATAAAGTTTGATGTTCAATGTGGCAGCAGAAGAATTAACATTTTTGAAATAACAGTAAAAAGTTTTTCCAACAATAATTAAAACGTTTGAGCCATCATATAAAAATAAATGCTGAACTGAGGTCCTCGGGTCCTACTACTGCCGACTCGAGCCTGCTCACTGGTCCCTGCCCTCGGCCCCGGCATCAACATAACCTACAACAATCAAGTCTAGCGAGTCTAAAGACTCAACATGCATATATCGTAAATAACGAGTAAATACTATAGTAAAATTTCATGGAATAAAAATGTCGTGTCATGAGGCATAATGAAAAAGTGTCGTGTCATGATTAATTATAATACGTGCATAACTGAACTGAAAATATCATGGTAAAAATGTTTGCTCCTTGGAGCCCTATACTGAAATAGACTGTAATAATTTTCCTGGGGAGATTATGGTATACGCAAGTGGCCCCTGCACTGAAACTGACCGGTAACTGGCGACCGGATAATAAAATGCTCCCATGACCGGTAACTAGCGACCGGATAAAATAGTAAACGTCTGATCAGACTGTAGCCACAGTATACTGGGTGAAACAAACTCAAATGACCGGTAACTGGCGACATCATATTTTCGAACACAAATAGACACAAATGGAGTTGCTGTCATTTTCGAATTTCCAGCAAGCATGGGGGCTGAAACAATGGATTGAAGTGATCCTAATCCATCCTAGAACATGTCTAGATATTGCCTTGGGAGCCTGGAATCCACCCATCCACCTGAAACCACAAAACAAGAGGAAGCCGTGAACTGCAAAAGAAAACCGAAATCTGCATGTGATGTTTTCTGAAAATACTTTGATGTATTTCGGTTCATACATGAAATGATGATCATAAAACATAAAAATAATGATAGTATGACTTGATTGAAGAGTCAAGGAAGAATATATGCATGCCTGGTTTCATTTGAAAGAAAAACGAAAAAGAAGAGACGATCCGGCGCGGAGGAGTGGAGCGTTTTGCTACCTAGCTTGTTACTGAATTTTTCCTCTTGTGTCTAGCTATGCAACCCACTGTTTTCTACTCTGAAATGGCTCTGATTTTCGAGATTAGGGAGATGGGGAAATGGTTAGGGGAGTGAGGGAGATGGGTGCAAAATATAAGGGACAAATCAAGACCAAGTCTCCCTCATTTTGAAATTTGAATTGGTTGATAACAAATGGCTTCTTGGATGGATCTAGAATGAGTGGCCGATTCTCTCATGCAAATCTAGACTAGGATAAAGCTTAATAATAATTTAATTAAGGTTGATTAATAATTAAAAGGTTATCATGCTAAAATAACAAAGAATGGGTCAAATGGTGAGTTGGCATATCAATGCTTAATCAATTAAGGGTGGCCGAATTTACACAATAAAAATGAAGGGGAAATGTTGTTTAGTTGATAAATTTTAATACCATAAGAGCCTTACCTATCCCTTAATTAATTTAGTGAACTAACCCCTTAATTAAGGAACTTAAATAAATTTATTTTCTACTCACCTCAAGTAATTAAATTAAATCCTCAAATCTCCTTTTTAACTTAAATGAATTTATTTGCTAGCTAAAATAAATTCTGGAAATGATTTCTAAATCTAAAATTTTATCTCTAAACTCCAACTCCAGTCCGGCCTCACTGAATTAACTGAAATGGTAAAAATCAAACTACTGCATGAAATAATAAAATAATTAACTTTAAATACTCATGCAACAAAAATCATTTTAATTTAAATACAAGAACTATGCATGGTTTATACGTAGTCTAAGTTACGAGTTCTACAATCCTCCCCCCCTTAAAAGAAATTTCGTCCTCGAAATTAAAACTCACCGAATAACTCGGGGTAACGATCTCTCATCTCCGACTCAGACTCCTAAGTAGCTTCCTCCTCTGAATGGTTGAGCCATCTGACTTTGACTCGCTTAACCAGCTTGTTCCGGAGCTTCTTCTCCTGCCTGTCTAGGATCTGCACTGGCCTCACTTCATAAGATAGGTTCGGAGTAAGCTGCAACGGCTCAAAGTTCAGGACATGCGAAGGGTTCGCCATGTACTTCCTCAGCATGGAGACGTGGAACACATTGTGTACTCCGGCCAGATTCGGCGGAAGAGCCACACGATAAGCTAGCGTTTCAACTCTGCCGAGGATCTCAAATGGTCCAATGAATCTCGGACTGAGCTTCCCTTTCTTGCCAAATCTCATGACACCCTTCATAGGTGCCACCTTCACAAAGACATGGTCGCCGACAGCAAACTCTATATCTCTCCTCCGCTGATCAGCATAACTCTTCTGTCGAGTCAGAGCAGTCCTCATTCTATCACGGATCCGGGCTACTACATCGATAGTCTGCTGAATAATATCTGGACCCAACTCTGCTCTCTCTCCTACTTCATCCCAATGAACAGGAGATCTACACTTGCGGCCATATAGTGCTTCATACGGAGCCATACCAATGGAAGGCTGGAAGCTGTTGTTGTAGTTGAACTCAACCAATGGCAAGTTCGACTCCCAACTCCCTGAGAAATCAATAACGCAAGCACAGAGAAGATCCTCTAAAATCTGAATGACTCGCTCTGACTGCCCATCTGTCTGCGGATGGAAAGTTGTGCTAAACAGCAACTTCGTACCCATAGTCGAATGCAAACTCTTCCAAAATGAGGAAGTGAATCTGGGATCTCTGTTAGATACGATAGAAACTGGAATACCATGGAGTCGGACTATCTCTCGGATATACAGCTCTGCATACTGAACCATGGTGAAAGTCGTCTTAATAGGCAAGAAGTACGCTGACTTGGTAAGACGATCTACAATCACCCAGATAGAATTCGATCCTCTGGCTGACCTCGGCAATCCGGTCACAAAGTCCATGGTAACATTCTCCCACTTCCACTCGGGAATAGCGAGAGGCTTGAGAAAACCTGCGGGTCTCTGATGCTCCGCTTTCACTAATTGGCAAGTCAGACACTCGGATACAAATCGCCTGATATCTTTCTTCATCCCTTGCCACCAATACAATAGCTGTAGATCCTTGTACATCTTCGTACTCCCTGGATGAATAGAGTACGGCGACGTAAGGGCTTCTGATAAGATATCTGCTCGGATAGAATCACTGCTAGGAACCCATATCCTGTCTCGGTATCTCACAATACCATCACTGACTAAATACAAGACACTGCCCTTGGCCTCATCCCTCTGCTTCCACTTTGCTAACTGCTCATCTGATGACTGACCACTGCGAATACGGTCCAGAAGAGAAGACTGAATGGTCAAGGTAGATAGACGGGGAACTCTACCTTGAGGATAAGTCTCAAGATCAAACCTCTGCATCTCAATCTGAAGAGGTCTCGACACTGTCAAATGAGCCATCACTGCGACTTTTCTGCTCAATGCATCCGCAACTACATTAGCTTTACCCGGGTGGTAGCTAATGTCACAGTCATAATCCTTCACAAGCTCCAACCAACGCCTCAGACGCATGTTCAGCTCCTTCTGCGTAAAGAAATACTTGAGGCTCTTGTGGTCGGTAAAGATCTGGCACTTCTCTCCATACAGATAATGCCTCCAAATCTTCAAGGCAAAAACTACTGCGGCCAACTCTAGATCATGGGTAGGGTAGTTCTTCTCATGAGTCTTCAACTGTCTAGAAGCATAAGCTATCATCTTCCCATGCTGCATCAATACTGCGCCAAGACCGAGCTTCGAAGCATCGGTATACAGAACAAACTCACCGGACCCTGACGGCACGGCCAAAACAAGTGCTGAGATAAGAGCTTGCTTTAAAGTATCGAAGCTCTTCTGACACTCCTCGCTCCAAACAAATTTCACATTCTTCTTGGTCAGTGCTGTGAGTGGAACTGCAATCGAAGAGAATCCCTTAATGAACTTCCGATAATATCCTGCTAAGCCAAGAAAACTGCGGATCTCTGATGCATTTTGCGGCACAACCCAATCTCTGACTGCTGCAACTTTCTCCGGATCTAACTCAATACCACTGCTGGATACAATGTGGCCTAAGAACGCCACCTTCTCTAACCAGAATTCGCATTTACTGAACTTTGCGAATAATTTGTGCTTTTGCAATGTCTGCAACACTGTGGCCAGATGCCTGCTGTGATCCTCCCGATTCTTGGAGTAGACGAGAATGTCATCTATGAATACTATCACAAACTGGTCGAGGTATGGCTGAAATACGCGATTCATGAGATCCATGAAGATCGCTGGCGCATTCCTCAAACCGAACGGCATCACAAGAAACTCGTAGTGACCATAACGAGTCCTGAAAGATGTCTTTGAAACATCAACATCTCTCACCTTCAACTGGTGATAACCGGAACGCAGATCTATCTTAGAGAAAATCAAAGCTCCCTGCAACTGGTCAAAAAGATCCTCAATCCTCGGAAGTGGGTATTTATTCTTTAGTGTAACCCTGTTCAACTCTCGATAGTCAATACAAAGCCTCATCGTGCCATCTTTCTTCTTAACAAACAAGACTGGCGCGCCCCAAGGTGAGAAACTAGGGCGAATGAACTCCTTGTCAAGAAGTTCCTGAATCTACTTCTTAAGCTCTGCCATCTCTGTCGGTGCAAGTCGGTACGGTGCTTTTGAAATCGGAGCCGTACCTGGCATAAGCTCTATGGAAAACTCCACCTCTCGCTCAGGTGGCATACCAGAGACGTCCTCAGGAAAAACGTCTAAGAAGTCTCTAACAATCGGAACATCTGAGGCTGACTGATTGGGTGCCTCGGGGACAGATACAAAGGTTGATAGAAACGCCCGACACCCTCTATGCATGAGCTTCCTAGCCTGAACATATGGAATAATACGTGGTAGAGGAAAGTACCTGTCTGGCTCAAATAAGAACTGCGTCATTCCAGGCGGTCGGACTAGAACAGATCTCCGCTGGAAGTCAATCAAAACTTTGTTCCGCAGTAGCCAATCCATCCCTAGTATAATGTCAAACTCTGGCATCGGCAGTACGATAAGATCCGCATAAACAAGGTTGCCATGGAGCTCAAGATCTATGTCTCGGATCACATTGGTGGCTGCCATCTCTTTGCCAGACGGCAGTACTACGGAATAGGCCATATCTAGCCCAATGGTCTTAACTTTGAGGAAATTAGCAAAGACCTCTGAAATGAATGAGTCAGTGGCCCCTCAATCTATCAAGGCCTTCGTAGCGAAACCGGATATAAAAATTCTCCTTGAAAGATCGGAACTCTAAGTTGAACCCAATAGTTACAAAGGCTAAACTTATAGACATGCAAAAGTTGAAGTTCTTTTAACTTAAATTTCCAAAATATTACAAAGTAGAGCATGTAATCCTAACGCAATTCTATGTTCAAAATATTAACCCAAAACATTAAGTTCCAAATGCAGACTCAAAGCTTAAGGTACCTGTCATCAGCATAGTATCGGGGTTCGTCTCCGTCGCATGGAGAGCAAACACTCTGCCCTGGGTAGGCAGGTTCCTTTGAGGGCACTGCAGAAATAAGTGGTCTGGACTACCACACCTATAACACTTTCCTAAGCCGTACAAACATGCTTCAGGATGGCGACGTGAACACTTAGGACAAACTGGGCGCTCAGGAGCCCTCGGGGCTGGGCGTCCCCGCTGCTGCTGCTGGCCTCTGTTTCTAGGCGGTCCGTGAAAAGGCCTCTTGTTCTTCTGCTGATGCTGCTGAGGAGGAGGGCGGTGCGGTACCTGGGCTGGTCGCTTTCCCAAGCGACCTCTCTCGATATCACACTGATCCTGCTCTGCGGCTAGGGCTTTGGAGACAGCGACCTCATAAGAAGTAGGGTCAGACACCCTAACATCACGGCGCAAGATCGACCGTAGACCCACCAGAAAATGCATCATCTTGGCTCTAGCATCGTTTGCGATCAGGAGTACAAAATGACAACCCCTCTCGAACTTACGGATGAACTCCGTAACAGTCATATCTCCTTGCCTCAAGCTCATAAACTCAGTGGTCAACCTGGTGCGCACTTCCTCAGCAAAGTATTTGGAGTAGAACACCTCCGTGAAACGTGCCCAAGTCAGGGTAGCCAAGTCAAGGGCTACTGAAGCTACTTCCCACCATAAGCGGGCGTCTCCTCCGAAAAGATAAGAGGCACAACGAACTTGATCCACATCGCCAAGCTCCATGAAATCAAAGATAACCTCGAGGGACTTGATCCAGCCCTCGGCAATCATGGGGTCCGACGTCCCAGAAAACTCTTTCGGACGCATCTTCATGAATCTTTCGTAGAAAGCCTCGGGCCCTGTCGGCCTGGTCGCCACAGCATTGTTCCCCGCAAACTGTGCGAAGAACTGAGTCATCCCAGCTAACATCTGGGCATTCATGTCCGGTGGAGGTGGAGGTGGTAAGTCTCTCTCCTGCCTCGGCTCCTCTCTGTCCTCTCGGCGAGGCTCCTCCCCAGTAGGGCGCTCAAGGATGCGTCTAGGGGGCATACTGTTCCATACATAACCCATACGTAACTAACATGCATAATTCCATAATTTATTTAAATTTAAATACTGAACAAATAAAATGAATCTGGACATAAAATGCTTCATGAAATCATGCCGTTAAGAAAATATTTCATGCTTTAAGAAAATGCGTAAATATAAACTTACAGACCGAAGACGTGACTTCGTGAGCTTCTCGTGGTCAGTAGTAGTACAACCCTATACAGAACCACCGCTCTGATACCATCTGTAAAGGGCCTAAAATCCTTACTTGGAAATTTGCGGAAAATTTAAATTTTTTTTTAAATAATTAAAATTGCCTCCTTCATAAATGAACTTATAAATAAAGTTTGATGTTTAATGTGGCAGCAGAAGAATTAACATTTTTGAAATAACAGTAAAAAGTTTGTCCAACAATAATTAAAACGTTTGAGCCATCAATTAAAATAAATGCTGAACTGAGGTCCTCGGGTCCTACTACTGCCGACTCGAGCCAGCTCACTGGTCCCCGCCCTCGGCCCCGGCATCAACAGAACCTACAACAATCAAGTCTGGTGAGTCTAAAGACTCAACATGCATATATCGTAAATAACGAGTAAATACTATAGTAAAATTTCATGGAATAAAAATGTCGTGTCATGAGGCATAATGAAAAAGTGTCGTGTCATGATTAATTATAATACGTGCATAACTGAACTGAAAATATCATGGTAAAAATGTTTGCTCCTTGGAGCCCTATACTGAAATAGCCTGTAATAATTTTTCTGGTGAGATTATGGTATACGCAAGTGGCCCCTGCACTGAAACTGACCGGTAACTGGCGACCGGATAATAAAATGCTCCCATGATCGGTAACTGGCGACCGGATAAAATAGTAAACGTCTGATCAGACTGTAGCCACAGTATACTGGGTGAAACAAACTCAACTGACCGGTAAATGGCGACCGGATTTAGCAATAATCCCATGATAGTGAAATGGCCACAAGCAATATCGCATAATCTCAAAAATGAACATTTTATATATTTATGCACGTAATATAATTAAATGGCACAATTAAATATCATGTAATAATTTACTGCTTGGATTGGATCGCTCCCAGGCTCGCTGCAACCTAAATATGTCATGAAAAATATGCAATAGATTTATGGGACCAAACTATGCAATAACATTCTAAAATGTGACAATTACGCCTACCGACTTCGTATTTAATCATGACTCCGAACCAACCCGAACCAACACTGAACCGTCATGTAGTCATGATTAAAATATGCCTAAAATGATAAAATAATGCTCCTAAAATGGTGAGGGCCGAAATCTAGGTGAATGGAGGCCAAAACAAGAAACGCTCTTTCGAGAGTCAATTTGTCACATCGCACCATAAATTCTCGTACGACCTCAAAAATGAACCGAATGACGAACGGTCGAAAACATGACCTTCCTAACTCAATGAGGCACTGTCCAGTCCCAGGGCCATAGGCTAAAAGCCGACCGAGAACTCGAACGAGCCACTGAACCGTCACAGCAAGTTGCTGTCCAAAAATACAGCAACTGTGCTTTGGTTTGCTTGCGTCGTTTGCAAGGCTAATGGCCATTGGGGCTTGAACCATCGACCAGAACCTCTTACCAAAATCCTAAGGAATGATTCGAACCATGGCTAAGGGCTTTAAACCTGCCACAATTCAGAATATTCCAGCAACAATCGAAAAGATTCACCCGAGAGCACCTTTGCATGCGCGTGTGATGTTTAGCTTTGCTTGCTGTCTCGTGTCGTTCCAGTGGCCATTTGATTGACCATGGCATGACCTAGACATCTAGGGGTATGGTATGAACCGTGGCTAAGGGCCATAGGCCAACCAAGATCCACACCAAACCACCCAAAACCGAAACTCATATGCTGTACCAAGGAAGGGCCGAAATGGGGAAAGGGGCTGTTCTTGTTGTTTTATTTGAAAACCGATGCACCATGGACCGAGCCACCAAAAGGGCGACTTAGTCATGTCTTAGAAATGCTAGGTAAGTGATCTAACCATGGCTATAGGCCCTTGGGGCAGCCAAGATCCGATCTATTCCCTTATGACCGCAACATCAGATTTTCGAACACAAATGGACACAAATGGAGTTGCTGTCATTTTCGAATTTCCAGCAAGCATGGGGGCTGAAACAATGGATTGAAGTGATCCTAATCCATCCTAGAACATGTCTAGATGTTGCCTTTGGAGCCTGGAATCGAACCATCCACCTGAAACCACAAAACAAGAGGAAGCCGTGAACTGCACAAAAAAACCGAAATCTGCATGTGATGTTTTCTGAAAATTCTTTGATGTATTTCGTTTCATACATGAAATGATGATCATAAAACATAAAAATAATGATAGTATGACTTGATTGAAGAGTCAAGGAAGAATATATGCATGCCTGGTTTCGTTTGAAAGAAAAACGAAAAGAAGAGACGATCCGGCGCGGAAGAGTGGAGCGTTTTGCTACGTAGCTTGTTACTGAATTTTTCCTCTTGTGTCTAGCTATGCAACCCACGGTTTTCTACTCTGAAATGGCTCTGATTTTCGAGATTAGGGAGATGGGGAAATGGTTAGGGGAGTGAGGGAGATGGGTGCAAAATATAAGGGACAAATCAAGACCAAGTCTCCCTCATTTTGAAATTTGAATTGGTTGATAACAAATGGCTTCTTGGATGGATCTAGAATGAGTGGCCGATTCTCTCATGCAAATCTAGACTAGGATAAAGCTTAATAATAATTTAATTAAGGTTGATTAATAATTAAAAGGTTATCATGCTAAAATAACAAAGAATGGGTCAAATGGTGAGTTGGCATATCAATGCTTAATCAATTAAGGGTGGCCGAATTTACACAATAAAAATGAAGGGGAAATGTTGTTTAGTTGATAAATTTTAATACCTTAAGAGCCTTACCTATCCCTTAATTAATTTAGTGAACTAACCCCTTAATTAAGGAACTTAAATAAATTTATTTTCTACTCACCTCAAGTAATTAAATTAAATCCTCAAATCTCCTTTTTAACTTAAATGAACTTATTTGCTAGCTAAAATAAATTCTGAAAATGATTTCTAAATCTTAAATTTTATCTCTAAACTTCAACTCCAGTCCGGCCTCACTGAATTAAATGAAATGGTAAAAATCAAACTACTGCATGAAATAATAAAATAATTAACTTTAAATACTCATGCAACAAAAATCATTTTAATTTAAATACTAGAACTATGCATGGTTTATACGTAGTCTAAGTTACGGGTTCTACACTTTAGACTCACTAGACTTGATTGTTGTAGGTATTGACGAGGTCGAGACCGCGGGCGGAGACCAGTGAACGATCTTGGGACAGCAGTAGTAAACCCAAGGACCTCATGATTTAATTTATGCACCTTTTATTATTCAAATTCAGTTTTAATACGTTAGATTATTTTTAAGTTGATGTTTACGTTGGATTATTTTTAAATTGTTGGTTGAAAATAATATTTGCTTCCGCTGTTATTTTAAAGTTAAAATTATTTACATGTTTATTTTAATTAAATAAGACAAGATAATTATTTATTTAGAAAATTTTTAAAAATTCCGCAAAATTATGAATACGAAATACGGGCCTTTATAGTTAGAGTAAAGATTATTTTGCAAATAATCTTAGCTTAGGGTTAATTGACGTTTACGATTTTATGCTTTTCATACGTTCTTTTGGATTTTCAAATAATATGATTGATTGATTTATTTTAAATCGTGAAAAACTATTTTTAAAAATATATCTAGGTATGTTTATTTTTGGCTGAAAGAATAAGAGGAAAATAAAATTCTAGTATATTTTAAAGAAAAACGAGTAGTGTACGTTTCAATTTTCCTTCGCCATACACATCAATGGAGGAAGGTTGTAATTGACCACAATAACTGGCCAAAAACTATATCTAGAACTAAGATCACCAAAAGGGTTGAATCCATCTCTTCCAAGACCAAGTCGGAGATTTTTAGGATCTAATGCAAAAGCTGGCCATTTATGATTTATTGTATCCCAAGATACCGAATCAACTGGATGACGCATCATATGATCCTGACTTTTATTGTTCGAGTGCCAAATCAAGTCTTCAGCCTTTTCTTCTAATTCAAACATCCTTTTCAATCTTGGTGTCAAGGGAAAATACCGTAGCACCTTTTCAGGAATTTATTTACAAACTTTTGTGGTGACTTTGTCCACCTTCCATCTTGAAAAACCACATTTTGGACATGAGTCCAAATCTTTAAACTGCATTCTATATAGACAACAATCATTTGGATATGCATGAATCTTTTTATATCCTAAACCAAATGGTTTTAACAGCTTTCTCATTGAGTAAAAATTTTCTGGAAGAGTATTTTTTACTGGAATTAGCATTTCATGTAAGATCTTAAGGAGTTCATTGAAACTATTGTCAGTATGACCATTTGTACATTTGTAATTTATAATGTAACGACTGCTGACAACTTATTGTAATTTGCACAACTAGGGAAGAGAGGAGTTTCTGCATCTACTAAGAAATTATAAAACTCATAATCTCTTGCCTCTGACATAGTGTGTCCAACTCATTCACCCGAGACAAAGACATCTTTATATAAGTTATATGCCTCTCTACGTTTAGCCTCCTCTTCCTGAACTCCTCCTGAACTACTTTGACCTTGAAATTGTGGATTATATGATTCACCATGGAAGACCCAAATCGTGTAAGAATGATCGAACCCATTAATAATTAAGTGATCGTACACTTGGTCAAATTTCATATACTTTTGATTTTTTGCAGAGTTTGCAAGGACATAAGATTACTTCACGTGTTTTGGCATAGTTTCTAGCTTGTGTGATAAATTTTTGAACCCCTTCTTCATACTCGGATACAAGCCTTGAAGTCAGATGAATCCATTTTTTATCCATTTCGTAAATAACCAGAAGTCTAACATACAAATATATGACTTCAAAATAAACGAATATTTTAATATTGGCAAAGTATTAAAATTTCACCATTTTTTAAAAATATGGTCCTTGATACTAATAAAATAATTTGAAGAAACATAAATAAAATAAAATTAGCATGTTTTGATAATTTTTTGTGCTACAATATTTTATCCATCAAATTTTTGGAAAAGATAGACTTTTAAATAAAAATGATATAAAACAAAACATAAAAAATAATATCCGAAAATAATATTTACATGTTTTGCTTAACTCAAAAACATAAATAAAAGCATTAACAACCTAGTAAATAAATTTCATACTAAATCAACCAAATATAATTTTAAAAATAATATGACGAAGAAACAAATATACTTTGGAATAAGGTCCACAGAGTCATAAATGTAGATGAATAGAAACTAGATCTTAACATGCATCATCTCATACAATGTAGCCGGCCCCCACTTAAAAAAAAACTCAATGCAACCTGTTGAATCATCGATATAAATCCAAGACACTCCAAGGTATTTCTCTCTTTCTCAATTTATTAACCGACGGTACTTTATGAAAATTTAAATTTGAAATTTAATATAAACTTCAAATAATGACTCGAATCGAAGAAATGATACAAGAGGTTAATCTTAGAAGTTGTTACGATAAGATATTACAGATAAAAAAAGGTAAAATATTCAATTGCCAAAGTTTTGATTCATAGAATTCATGACTATGTCTTTCTGATAATAATTTGAAATAATATTATTACGGAATTGTTATTACAGTTTCCCCTTTCTTGTCAAAAGTTTGACAGCAATAAATCTTTTAAGAAAAGTTGATACAAGTCCCATACATAAAGTTTTAAATTGACTTGCCTTATCTTGATGCCAAATCCAAAGTCAACTAGCACGCTGGTTTTTGTTTGATCGTTCTCCTGGTCATAGTTAATCTTGTCTTTGAATGCATGTTTCCTTCCTTCTTGTTATTCAGATATGTTATCATATATCTTGATCTGCCTCAGAATGATGTCAAACTTGAAACAGATTTTCAGATACTTGAATCATTTCCACCAGAAAGGATTCAGTTTTTGTGGTTACAAACACGATACAGAAATTCAAGAGAACCAGATAAACCAAATCGTTAACGGGATATCATAAAATGTCCAGAAACTCAGGGAAATTAAAAAGAAGTACACGGAATAATCTTCTATATTCTGAATCAACTTTGTAACAACAAAAATTGTGATCCAAATCGAACACTCCTATATTCTCAATAAATCAATCAAGCATGGGAAAAAAAAACAGTGACCCAATTCACAACAAACCGTGACCCAATTCAATCGTTATCTGGCTATGACCGTGTGTTCGACCGTTCAATCGATAATTTACTTGAATTCACAATAAACCGTGACCCAAATTGTAAAATCTAACATGATTCATGACAAATTATAAATCAAACACATATAATTTGAAATATATATAGATCTTAGAACTTCATAATAATCACATTCCATTAGTTACAAAATTATTAATCACTAACCTTTGTTTGCCATAGATTCCTTCTGCTGCGCAATTGAAGAAAACGATCTACCTCTGTTTCCTAATTCTCAAGTCACAGAGCTTTCTCTTGAGTGATAGATTATGATATCTGTGCTCCTCTCTTATAGGGAAAGAGAGGACCGTTTCACGTAAATCGAATAAAAATGACACGTTCTATCAACGTGTGTTAGTAGTATAAAACCACTTTGACCAATTCAACTTCCAGTGAGTTGAAAGAAAGTTCCTAGAATATCCTTCTTATTCATTTAATAATAAGCATTATCTATTAAACTATAATTAGATGTTAAAATATTAATTAAATATCTAATAATAATGTGGCACGTTGGCCACAAAACTAACATTCTCTCACTTGGCTCATGTGGTAGAACTAATTATTATGGTTTAAATAAATAACAACTTAATGATTAGAGCATAAAATTAAAGATATTTATTTATTGATCACATCGTAACATAATAAAATAAGTATTCATTAATATGAGTCATGGCGGTTCTACATCATTAATTCGACATAGTTCCTTCAATGTACCACAATATTAATGTTTACCTAATATGACTCATAAACGAAAAATTAACAACGGTCCACATTAGTGTCTTTGTTAAGACTAAATTAGTCAACTTCATACACACACTAATAACAAACATAATGTTGTTTGATATCAAAAACAATATATTAATGAGCTCACATTGAGATGTCAAATAAATGAAATTCATCAGAATCTTTTTATAATGCTCCTTCGTTCGACATGTTCAATAAATGTCTTGGGAGGTAACCCTTTTGTCAATGGATCCGCAATCATGAGATTTGTACTAATATGCTCAATTGACACCTTTTTTTTTTTTTTTGAACTTCTTCTTTTAACGGCAAGATATTTTAATTCCATGTGCTTTGCACCTTTAGAATACTTGTCGTTTCTTGACAAGAAGGCTGCTTGAGAATTATCACAATAAATTTTCTGCGGCCTGGCAATACTGTCGACTATTCCATGTCCTGAAATAAAGTTTTGCAGCCAATTCCCTTGAATTGTGGCTTCAAAACATGCAACAAATTCAGCTTCCATAGTGGATGTTGCAATTACAGATTGTTTCACACTTTTCCATGAGATTGCTCCTCCAGCTAAAAGAAACAAATAACCAGATGTAGACTTTCTTGTATCAACACATCTGGCAAAATCTGAATCTGAATATCCAATCACTTCTAGATGATCGGATCTTCGATAAGTTAGCATATGATCTTTTGTTCCTTGCAAGTACCTTAATACTTTCTTTGCTGCTTTCCAGTGTTCTAAACTTGGATTACTCTCAAAACGACCAAGCATTCCAATAGCAAAACTGATGTCTGGCCTCGTACAAGTTTGTGCATGCATCAAGCTCCCAACAATGGATGCATAAGGAATGTCATTCATTTGTTTGCGTTCCAATTCATTCTTTGGACATTGCATAAAACCAAATTTATCTTCTTTCTGAATTGGAACTATACTTTAAGAGCATTTTTCCATCTTAAATCTCTCCAGAACTTTGTTAATGTATGCTTTTTGAGACAACCCTAGCATTTCTTGTGATCTATCTCGAAATATTTCAATTCCGGTCACATAGGTTGCTTCACCCATATTTTTCATTTCAAATTTCTTAGAGAGAAATTTCTTGGTTTCATGTAATAAACCAAGATCATTTGTTGCAAGCAAGATATCATCAACATACAGAATAAGAAAATTAAACTTGCTCCCACTGATTTCAGATATATACACCGATCAACAGTGTTTTCCTTAAATCCAAAAGAAATGATGGTGAAACGTCCGCTATTCGTTTTCTTAAAACGTGCTAGATTTTTTTTTTTATCCAAAACGTCTGCTATCCAAAAAAGTTTTCCTCACATAGCATCGGCCGAATTGCTTACACAAGCATAAAATATTTTTGATATCATTTTAAATAAATCAACCAACTAACATTTGAAAAGTATAGCTAATACTATAACCTTTCAAAAACCACTCACAAATAAAACGTCGTAAAAATATTTTTAACATATCTTGAAATCATAAATCATAACTAGTGCGGAAAACTAGCGTCGGTCCTCGGGTTATGTGCACCTTCAGTCCAGCAAAGTCAACCATTAAGACCTCCATTATCATATACATAATCAATATCACCTGCATCAATCACACCTAGTGAGTCTAAAACCTCAACACGTCATATTCTTGATAACGAGTAATACGTAATACAGATAACATACAACAGTGAAAAATACTTGTACTTAAAATATCATTTTCATGAAGATGCATAAAAATAAACATTTTCGTAAAAATTTCATGATGCGTAAAACTTTTAAATAAAAACATTTTCATAATCTTATGCATAAACATTTTCATATAAACATAAACATATTCATATTCATATCAACATATTCATGTCCTCATATTCATATTCATATTAACATATTCATATTCATGTTCGTGCATGTTGAATTCAGATCGTTGATTGTGACTCGTATTCTTAAACGTATTGGGCGATGGATCCATCTAAAGAAACCACAATACTGGGCGGCGGGGACACCAGCAACACTCTCCTATTTCGGTTCCAACCCCTAACCGCTTGGTCCAAGACCTGGTCGACCCTCCTAGGACTTAGAACAACTCCTCAGCAAGCAGCTGGACCAGGCCCCACGTCCCAAAAGAGCCCAGCCTTGCAACCCATCACCATAACCATGCGCAGCCCCCCGTAATATGCAGTTTTCGTTCAAACTACTTCACCCTACTGTCCAGCCCTTAAAACTTCATCTATGTGTCCTTAATCTTCTGGAAAACATCCCTTTTGATGCCCCTATCATGGCAGCCCCTTTGTGCAAAGTTATCACAAGTTTTGGATCACACAAACATGCTTTAAACCTATATATATGTATAAAAACGAAAATAACGAAAGAGATACTTGATTTTCATGCCAATCATAATTAAATACATATTAGGGTGTGATTGATGAGAAAAGAAAGAATTATGGCGTGTCTTTGCGTATTTTACGCACGATAAAACGTTGACGAATCGAAGAACGACGGCGAGGAGACGACGGCTAGAAAACCTTAGCAAAACTTGAAGCTTTTCCCCCTTGGTTATTTGGTGTGTGCCGTGTATTTGAATTTGAGGGGAGAGTTTTGATTGAATTGGGGAGGTGGGGTGAAACGTCTTGCCCTTTTTATTGCTTTAAAAGTACTAGAATTTTTTTTTTTAAACTGTTAGAGTAGATGCCCTGCAAGCCAACGGTTGGCTAGGGAATTTATTGACTCAAGTAAAATAAACAATCTTTATTTTAATATAATTTAACTTTTTATGGTCTTGTTATACTTTATCTGTATACCCATGCAAACAGCATAGATAAAGTCCTTGATTATGCTTTAATACAAATGAATCGTAATTCGATGTTGAAACTCATTTGTAAACACTGCATATTCTAAATTCATTCCTAGTCGATTCAGCCGCCTAAAACAGGGATAAAGGCCGCTTGAGCTCGAGACTAGCATCTATGATGTTGTGTACTGCGTTTCTTGGTAAGGGCATGGAGATGTCCAAACATGCAGATGGGTAGTCGTATGAGGATTATACCGAACAACCCTCCATCGGACTTTCCAAGTGGTTATCATTCATCAAGAGGATAAGTCCGTGGTTATGATTGTACACCATTAGTCCTTACGACCCGGGACAACACTGAGGCTCTATATGCTAGAGCTGTGCTTTGACTCGTTTACCGGCTCCAGGAAAGTCATCAGGTGGCGAGGTTGGGTACAGTTGCGACACATATAGGAGCCAGTGCATTGTAGTCGGGGATTCACCGCTCACCTACGGGTGTGGATATCCTATGTGATCTAATGTAATAATAGTGCATGGAATCTCTGGCCAGAGTATGAGATGTACGTTGGAGAAGGAGTTCTCCAATAATACACGCGATGCCACTATTATAGTTATCACATAGTTATCGAATTATTATGCAACCCTCGATGAACCAATGGTTGCAGATTCGATCGGGATATATGAGATGAAGGGACCGTACTGTACGTTGATCATAATCGACTGGTTCTTGCAGGCACTATCAGTGATACCTAGGAGATCATGGGGCGATGCTACTAGACGCTCTTACCATGATCCGATGGGTGCAATCAGAAATGAGTTCTGACATTCTTAATCAAGGTGTTGATGAAAAAAATGGGACTAACTAGGGTAAGCCCGAATAAAGGATTATGTCCTGAATCACAATGAGTTGTGAACCCACGGCTAGCTGTATCCTTGAACCATTGAGGGTCACACAAGCACTGGATCGTTTGTTCCCGTTGAGAGAATAAATTCAAAGAGTTGAATTTATAGTAAATTCAAGGAGTTGAATTTATGATAATTAAATTTTGAGAAAATAAATTCAAGGAGTTGAATTTATAAGATAGTAAATTCAAGAGTTGAATTTATGAAATTTGGAGATAATAAATTCAAGGAGTTGAAATTATAAAATTTGAGAATTTAATTTATTAAACTCAAATGTTGGGTTTATTAAATATTAAATTTTGGAGGTGATAGAAATTCAAGGAGTTGAATTTATAATTTAAATAATAAATTCAAATGTTGAATTTATAATGTATTTAATTTATTAAGCTCAAGAGTTGAGTTGATTAATTAATTAATTAAATATGGTGGATAATATGTTTAATGGGCTTGTTGAAGTACAAGTCCAACATATTAAATAATTAAAGTTATTAATGGGCCTTGATTAATGGATTAAACTAGTGTGACTAGCCCAATCAATTAATCAAGCCCATTAAGGTTAATATATATTGACCTAGCCTCCACCAATTCAATGGGGATTCACGAGAGGCGCACAAAAATTCCTCCATAATATTTTGGCTACTTTTTCAAGAAAAATAATTTTGAGTCCTCTCTCAAAATTTTGATCTCAACGTAAAAACTTCTTTCAAATATTCTAGTGCTATTTGAAAGAGGAACAAATCTTCTGGTCGTGGACCTGATTAGAAGAAAGGAGTCTCTTGAAGAAAGTTCGTAGGGATTCATCAAGAGCTAGATCCGTCATACCGGATCAGTTGGTGTCATGTGATTTATTCACAAAAGGTATAACTTTTAAACGCCATATGTATGTTTAAGTTAAAATCATACGAACGTCTAAACATATTTTGATTGTCAAAATAAAATAAAATTTTTAAACTTCCGCTGCGTTTGGTCGTGTAGAAAACCGAGATCCAACATAAACCTCACTTAGCATCGGCCGAACCATAAAATATTTTTGACATCATTTTAAAAATAAACATCCAACTGCTATTTAAAAATCTAACGGAAAATATTTTAAAGCATAAAATCGTCAAACATTTTACCAACCTAAAAACATTATTTGAAAAGTATAGCTCATACTATAACCTCTCAAAAATCTCTCGTAACATAAATAAAGGTCGTAAAGACATGTTTAACATAACTTAAAATCATAAATCATAACTATTGCGGAAAACTAGCATCGGTCCTCGGATTATGTGCACCTCTAGTTCAGTCAGATCAACCATCAAGACCTCCAAAAACATTAACATCAAAATCATCTGCATCAATCACACCTACTGAGTCTAAAGACTCAACACGTCATATCCTTGATAACAAGTAATACGTAATACAGTTAACATATAACAGTGAAAAATACTTGTACTTAAAATATCATTTTCATGAAGATGCATAAACTAAAACTTAAACATTTTCGTAAACATTTTCATGATGCATAAAAACATTTTCATAAAAACATAAACATACTCATATTCGTATTCATATTCATATGCATATCAATATTCGTATTCATGTTCATGTTCGTGTTTGTTGAATTCAGATCGTGATTGTGACTCGTATTCTTGATCGTATTGGGCGATGGATCCATCTAAAGAAACCACAGTACTGGGCGGCGGGGACACCAGCAACACTCTCACCGGTCAACTGGGCCTTGGCTTACGTATTAACATATTCGTATTCGTATCACGTATTCGAATCCGTATCAAAGGAAACACGATCGTCGGGCTCCCACTGGGACCATAACCCTCACGATATTTCCAACATATTCAGTAGTCACAATCCCTTCACATCCTTCAACAGGTTATCATCACTTAATAAAAACATGCATAATATCATTTTTATTTTGAAACCAAGCATGCAACATATCTTTTAAATGTCCAATTTAAATCATAAAAAAAATCATAGACATTTAAAAATCATAACTTAACATATTAAAAATCATAAACATCCATGAACATTTTAAAAATCATATATCAACGTATAAAAATTCATAAGCATGTGAAATAATCATATTAGCATATTCAACAGCAAATAGGGCACTGCCATGACGTCTACTAATTTCTAGGTGTAAAATGACCGTTTTATCCCTGGACTTATAATTTCTCGTTTTAGACATTTTCTTAATTTCATTGACTATAACATGTCCCAAATAATTATTTAAGCCTACTTGAATTTTCTCATATTTTTATTTAGCTTAAATCGAGAACTTTTAAATTAATCTTTAAATGTGACGTATTAATGCGTTTTAATCCCGAATTAAACCAAACCTTAATATAAAATTCCCAAATTTAAAACTTAGACTTCTAATAATTATTTAAGCTTAACCTTAATTTTTCATAATTTTATAAAGCTTAAAACTAGGCGTTTCAATTAATTCTTTAATTAGCGTTTCGTGCGACGATTAAATCCCGAATAAATCAAAAAATCGTTATTTTGATCCCAAATTTTAAAGATAGCATTCTTAAGATTTATTCTACCCTTCCAAGTCATGAGCCACCCACGTGGACCCTTGGATCTATTTTTAGCCTTATAATTTTCGTTTTTGACACTAAATCAAACCACCCGAGCCAACTCCTAATTTACTCGAGCCACGCCCGAGCCACCTTGAGCCAAAACCTAGCCAACCCACCTAGGGACCCTAATGACCAAGCCCAGCCCCAAAAACCCGGCCCATGCTGCCTCAAAACCTTCTGAAACTAGACTCTATTATTCTGCATGTGTGTGTGAGTTAGTACCCTTGTGTATTAGGTTCCCTTGTCAACTAGGACACCTCCAAGCCCTAACCAATCGACCCCTCACAACCCTAACCTTCCCTAGACCACGACCAGACCAAGCCCAGACCGACCCAACCCCTGGGCCCTGCGCACGAAACCCCTGAACCAAGCACAACAGCCTGCGCACCATGGAGCTTCCCTTGCGCTTCTGTCGTTTGGCTTGAGCCACAGCTCACCCACTTGCACCAAGCCCTGGACCGACCCCTACCCATCACCCTAGGACCCTGATGAACCACCCAGCTCGCCCCCAGACCGAGCCGCGAGCCCCTCTTCTCTCCTGAACAAATCCTGCGCGTGAAGACTCCACTCACGCTAGGACTCTCCCAGCCCACCTAGCGCGAGCCCTAGCCCTCATAGGACTCTACCTAGGACCTAACCGTGACCCTAGCCAAGCCCCAACCAGCCCTGGCCGAGCCCAGCCCCCCATGCACAGTAGCCAACCCTAATGAACCAAGCCTTGCGTGAGTTGCTTTTCAAAATAATCCTACGGTTCTTTCCTGTTCGTGTCTTGATTTGCAACGTTTTAGTGCATCCTAGGACCCCTTTAAAATCATATAAAACATGCCCCTAACAAGTCCTAATCATGGCAGCCCTTTTACACACATAAAAACATGATTTTTTGAATTAAAAACACAAATTTAGAACACATAAGCATGTAGTTACGAAAATTTAACTTGTGTACTATGTTTTTCTTTAAAAATCATGCATAAACAAATACTATGGTGTGATGATGAGTAAAAGGAGAACATGGCGTGCCTTTGCGTATTTTACGCACGAATTAACGTTGACGATTGCGAAAAACGGCGACGAACGATCATGGCTTGAATTATTTTGCAACCTTCGAATTTTTTCTTGCTTTAAACTTTTGTGTGTGCCGTGTATTAGGAGTGAATTTTTCAGAAAAGTGAGGCGTGTATTTTTGTGTGAAGAGTGTAGGGTTTTGCACTTTATATATTAATTAACACACTAACAAAAGCCTTGGCCTATTAACAAGTTAATTAGGCCCATTAAGCCCATTAATGTTTAATTAAAATATTAAAAATAATTTTGTTTAAATAAGTTTGTGAAGTTAAAAGCCGGGTTGTCAAAACGTTCGTATTTTTGTTGAAAATCCAACACCGATAAAAATTACGTCCCGGCGTATAAAATCACCTCAAAACCCTATATTTTCAAAAATAATAAAAAGCATCAACCATATTTTAAATAATTAAAAACAATTATTTAATAAAAATATTTTCTATTTTTCAGCCCTCGGTCTCCGTTCCTCGATCGCAACTCGAATAGCCTTTAAAAATACATTTTAATGCAACTATGTAAAATATATATTTTAAACAAGTAAGTATGCACAAAATAATTAATTAATGCAATTAAAATATTTAATTAAAATACACAAGGAATTTAATAATTGCATACATGTGGTTCGCGTGGACTTCTAAATTTTCGGGGTGTTACATGGGGCGTGTGATGTAAAGGGTTTGGGGTGGGGTTTTGCACTTTTTAAATACTAAATAAAACATAATCAAGGTTTAGGCCCATTAGAAAAAATAAATTAGGCCCAATAGCCCATTAGTGCTTCATTAAAATATTAAAAATAATTTTGCTTAAATAAGTTTGTGAATTTAGTAGCAGGGTATCCAAAACGTTCGTATTTTTTGTTGAAAATCCAACGTCGATAAAATTTACGTTTCGGTGTATAAATTCACCTCAAAACCCCTTATTTTCAAAAATAATAAAAAGCATCACCCATGTTTTAAATAATTAAAAACAATTAACCACTAAAAACATTTTACGTTTTTCAGCCCTCGGTCTCCGTTCCTCGATCGCAACTTGAATATCCTTTAAAAATACAGTTTTATGCAACCATATAGAAAATATAATTTAAACATGCAAATATGCACAACATAATTAATTTATGCAATTAAAACATTTAATTAAAATACAAGAAAATTTAATAATTGCATGCATGTGGTTCGCGTGAACTTTTAAATTTTCGGGGCGTTACAATCTCCCCTCCTTAAATTGAATTTCGTCCTCGAAATTCGCTTATCCTCTATAATCAAAAGTTTAGACTTAGTTCTAGTATCCCAAAAATCACGCTTCCGCTGCGCCACTCTGATAAAACTTAAATTCTAGAATGTCCTTACGTATCATCGATCCCAATTAAATTTTTCCTTCTAAATCCTTATTTGTAACTCGCAACTTAAAAAGACCCATAATGACTTAGTGATGTTACTAATATAACCTCGAATCACAACTTTTCTTACAATTCTCAATATTAAAAGATGGATAACTAATCTTATCGTATATTACTTTCCTTAATTTATACCCAAAATATTCGTCAACTTATCATATTTTAACCTTAAAATCCCAAACGCATCCACTAACGCTTAGATTTTTCAAGCTTAGTATTGATTCATCCTTAAAAACCCATGATCAACATTCCTTATAACACTATAAAAAAGATATCTCAAGGTTCCAAATATTCTTAAAAGTCTAAATCATCAAAAACTCTTACCAATTAACCAATTCCATTCTCGCTTATTGCTAAATTAGTTCTGAAATTCCTTAAAAATTGCAAAATCAATTCTTAATTTCCTCAAAAGATAACCTAATTGGTCCTAAATTTCGAAAATCTTACGATTAACCCATAAGTTTTTGGCATTCTTAATTTCCTTCTACAGTTTCCCATAACATAAATTTTGATAATTTAAACTTATTCACCCAAAAATCAATTCCTATAACCAATCTTACCTTTCATAAAACATAAAATCTCAATTTATACATTTTCTTACTCACAAAGTCGTTACAAATCCTCGAATCATTATTACTTATGAGTAATTCCGAAAAATCAATTCAACTAGTACTCAAGAATCATCAGTATTTTCTTAAAAAATATACGTGTCCCAAAGCATTCATAATATTCATGATTACCTATGGCACAAAAAGTAGAATGTCAATACTAAAACCTAAAAATCAACATCGTCCAATTCAACCACAAAGCCAACATGCGTTGAAATCAAATAATTTCTTATTTCATGTCGTATCACGTATAAAAATTCTAATACATATAAAACATATATCCTCATAATGCTATTAAACATGTGACGTGAACATATAATTCATATACTTATGCAGGTAACATTATAAAATCATATAAAGCATTTAAACTTACAAGTTTGAGGCGTGACGACTGATCTTTCCGGCGCTGATGGCGGCACAACCCTTTATAGAATCTTTGCTCTGATACCAACTGAAACGTCTGCTATTCGTTTTCTTAAAACGTGCTAGATTTTTTTTTTAAAAAAACCTCACATAGCATCGGCCGAATTGCTTACACAAGCATAAAATATTTTTGATATCATTTTAAATAAATCAACCAAATAACATTTGAAAAGTATAGCCCATACTATAACCTCTCAAAAACCACTCACAAATAAAACGTCGTAAAAATATTTTTAACATATCTTGAAATCATAAATCATAACTAGTGCGGAAAACTAGCGTGTTCTCGGGTTATGTGCACCTTCAGTCTAGCAAAGTCAACCATCAAGACCTCCATTATCATATTCATAATCAATATCACCTGCATCAATCACACCTAGTGAGTCTAAAGACTCAACACGTCATATTCTTGATAACGAATAATACGTAATACAGATAACATACAACAGTGAAAAATACTTGTATTTAAAATATCATTTTCATGAATATGCATAAAAATAAACATTTTCGTAAAAATTTCATGATGCGTAAAACTTTTAAATAAAAACATTTTCATAATCTTATGCATAAACATTTTCATATAAACATAAACATATTCATATTCATATCAACATATTCATGTCCTCATATTCATATTCATATTAACATATTCATATTCATGTTCGTGCATGTTGAATTCAGATCGTTGATTGTGACTCGTATTCTTAAACGTATTGGGCGATAGATCCATCTAAAGAAACCACAGTACTGGGCGGCGGGGACACCAGCAACACTCTCATCGGTCAACTGGGCCTTGGCCAACGTATTAACATATTCGTATTCGTATCACGTATTAATATTCATATTCGCATCCGTATCCAAGGAAATACGATCGTCGGGCTCACAATGGGACCATAACCCTCACGATATTTCCAACATGTAGTAGTCACAATCCCTTCACGTCCTTCAACATGTTATCATCAATTAATAAAAATATTCATATAATATCATTTTTATTTTGAAACCAAGCATGCAACATGTTTTTTAAATGTCCAATTTAAAGTCATAAAAATCATAGACATTTAAAAATCATAATTTAACATATAAAAATTCATAAACATCCATAATCATTGAAAATAATCATATTAGCACATAAAACAACATTCAGGACACTGCCATGACGTTTACTAATTTCTAGGTGTAAAAAGACCGTTTTACCCCTGGACGTGACGTTTTACGTTTTTGACGGTTTCTTGATTTTCTTGACTCTAACATGTCCCAAATAATTATTTAAGCTTACAAGAATTTCCTCATATTTTTATTTAGCTTAAATCGAGGACTTTTAAATTAATCTTTAAATGTGACGTATTAATGCGTTTTAATCCCGAATTAAACCAAACTTTAATATAAAATTCCCAAATTGAAAACTTAGACTTATAATAATTATTTAAGCTTAAACCTAATTTTTCTTAATTTTATAAAGTTTAAAACTAGGCGTTTCCAGATTCGTTTTTTTAAACTTAGACATACTTCCCGGTTTTGACTCGTATGAACTCGAAACTTCTCGAAACCTTACCAAACTTTACCCAAAGCTTCCTAACACATAACTAAGCCTTATTGAACTCAATTCAAGCCCATAAAATCCCTGGAACATGCCCCTACAGCTGCTGGTTTTTCTGCATGGGTGTTCTAGTCCTAATAGGACTCTAACTCCTCCTATTTCGGTTCCAGCCCCTAACCGCTTGGTCCAAGACCTGGTCGACCCTCCTAGGACTTAGACCAACTCCTCAGCAAGCAGCTGGACCAGGCCCCACGTCCCAAAAGAGCCCAGCCTTGCAACCCGTCACCATAACCATGCGCAGCCCCCCATAATATGCAGTTTTCGTTCAAACTACTTCACCCTACTGTCCAGCCCTTAAAACTTCATCTATGGGTCCTTAAATCTTCTGGAAAACATCCCTTGTGATGCCCCTATCATGGCAGCCCCTTTGTGCAAAGTTATCACAAGTTTTGGATCACACAAACATGCTTTAAACCTATATATATGTATAAAAACGAAAATAACGAAAGAGATACTTGATTTTCATGCCAATCATAATTAAATACATATTAGGGTGTGATTGATGAGAAAAGAAAGAATTATAGCGTGCCTTTGCGTATTTTACGTACGATAAAACGTTGACGAATCGAAGAACGACGGCGAGGAGACGACGGCTAGAAAACCTTAGCAAAACTTGAAGCTTTTCCCCCTTGGTTATTTGGTGTGTGCCATGTATTTGAATTCGAGGGGAGAGTTTTGATTGAATTGGGGAGGTGGGGCGTGTGATGTAAAGGGTTTGGGGTGGGATTTTGCACTTTTTAAATACTAAATAAAACACTAATCAAGGTTTAGGCCCATTAGGAAAAATAAATTATGCCCAATAGCCCATTAGTGCTTCATTAAAATATTAAAAATAATTTTGCTTAAATAAGTTTGTGAATTTAGTAGCAGGGTTGCCAAAACGTTCGTATTTTTTGTTGAAAATCCAACGCCGATAAAATTTACGTCCCGGTGTATAAATTCACCTCAAAACCCCTTATTTTAAAAAATAATAAAAAGCATCACCCATATTTTAAATAATTAAAAACAATTAACCACTAAAAACATTTTACGTTTTTCAGTCCTCGGTCTCCGTTCCTCGATCGCAACTTGAATATCCTTTAAAAATACATTTTTATGCAACCATATAGAAAATATAATTTAAACATGCAAATATGCACAACATAATTAATTTATGCAATTAAAACATTTAATTAAAATACAAGAAAATTTAATAATTGCATGCATGTGGTTCGCGTGGACTTTTAAATTTTCGGGGCATTACAGATGGTATCATTGAACTTAAAATACCATTGTCGATAAGCTTGTTTAATTCCGTATATTGATTTCTTAAGTTTACACACCATGTGTTCCTTTCCATCTATGAAAAAACATTCAGGTTGATCCATATAAACTTCTTCCTCCAAATTCCCATTCAAAAAGGTAGTTTTCACATCCATTTGGTGAAGCTCCAAGTCATAATGAGCCACCAAAGCCATTATAATTCTAAATGAATCTTTCTTAGATACGGATGAAAAGGTCTCTTTGTAGTCAATACCACTTTTCTGAGTGAATCTTTTGGCGACAAGTCTAGCCTTGTATCTTTAAATATTTCCATTAGAGTCGTATTTGGTCTTAAAAACCCATTTACATCCGGCTTTCTTACGACCTTCTGGTAATTCAACAAGATCCCAGACTTCATTATGATCCATTGATTCCAGCTCTTCTTTCATGGCATCTAACCATTTATTAGAATTAGTGCTCTGTATGGCTTGTGAAAAAGAAACTGGATCATCATCGATTCCTATATCGAATTCACGTTCTTGAAGATAAACCACATAATCATCAGAAATAGCAGGCCTTTTTTGTCTTTCAGACCTTCTTAATGCAATTTCATGTGTTTCATCCACGGCAGGTTCATTGATAATGATTTCATTTATAAGAGTTTGATCATTTACATGTCCTTGAAAGTTGTTTATGGGTTCAACAACTATAGGAACAACAACATGAGAAAAAGTCTTAGGTAAATGAATATCTACCCTTACTTCTTCAATGTCCACTTTACGTGGCTCTTTACTCCCACAAATGTCATCATTTTCAATAAACCTAGCATTTCCATATTCAACAATTCTTGTACTATGGTTAAGACAATAAAATTTATATCCTTTCGATTTTTCTGGACAACTAATGAAAAACCACTGATTGTTCTTGCATCCAGTTTCTTTTCATGTGGATTATAAATTCTTATTTCTGCTGAGCAACCCCAAACATGCAGGTGCCTTAAACTAGGTTTCCTTCTAGTCCATAACTCAAAAGGAGTTTTAGGAACTACCTTACTAGGAACCCTATTCAATAAATACGCAGCAGTTTTTAACGCATGCATCCACAAGGACATGGGTAATGATGATTTACTCATCATACTCCTAACCATTTCTAATAAAGTATGATAACGCCTTTCTGCTACACCATTTTGTTGTGGTGTACCTGGCATAGTCTATTGAGCACAAATGCCATGTTTCTCAAGGAATTTAGCAAACGGACCTGGACATTGTCCTGATTCATCATATTTTCCATAATACTCACCACCTCTATCAAATCGAACAGTTTTCACTTTTCTATCTAGTTGTCTTTCAACCTCGTTTATAAATATCTCTAAGGCATTTACTGACTGAGATTTTTCATGTAATAGATATACATAACCATAACGTGAAAAGTCTTTAATAATGGTGATGAAATATTTATCCTTTCCTATAGATGAAATATCAAAAGGCCCAAAAATATAGGTGTGTATTATTTCAAGGAGTTGTGTGCTTCTTGTGGCTTCTTTCTTTGTGTGTTTTGTTTGTTTTTCTTTAATACAATCCACACAAATTCCAAGATCGGTAAAATCCAAATCTGGTAGGATTTCATTCTTTATCAATCTCTCTGATCTTTCTTTGGAGATATGCCTCAAACGTTTATGCAACAAGTAGCAGACCTTTCATTTACTAAACCACGTTTAGTTCCAATATTATGATGCAAGGTTAAAAAGTCTCAGCGAAGAGATTATCAATCCTAAATTTATATAAGCCATCACTAATAATACCGGAACCAATGAAAAGATTTTGTTTGAACTAACTGAAACATCCATTTCCAAATTTAAAACAATAACCAACCGAATCAAGTCTTGACAAAGAAACTAAATTGCGAGACACAGTAGGTACATAAAGAGTTTCAAACAAATCTAAATGATGCCCAGTATCTAGAATTAAACAATAGGTTCCAATGGCTTCAACTGGAGCTTTGACTCGATTTCCCATATAAACATACTTTTCATTTGGATTTGTGATTCGGGTAACACTGAGGCTTTATATGCTAGGGCTGTGCTTTGACTCGTTTACCAGCTCCAGGAGAGTCATCAGGTGGCGAGGTTGGGTACAGTTGCGACACATATAGGAGCCAGTGCATTGTAGTCAGGGATTCACCGCTCACCTGCGGGTGTGGATATACTATGTGATCTGATGTAATAATAGTGCATGAAATCTCTGTCCAGAGTATGAGATGTACGTTGGAGAAGAAGTTCTACAATAGTAAACGCGATGCCACTATTATATGTGTCACATAGTTATCGAATTATTATGCAACCCTCGATGAACCAATGGTTGCAGATTCGATCGGGATATATGAGATGAAGGAACCATACTGTACGTTAATCATAATCGACTGGTTCTTGCAGGTACTATCAGTGATACCTAGGGGATCATGGGGCGATGCTACTAGATGCTCTTACCATGATCCGATGGGTGCAACCAGAAATGAGTTCTGACATTCTTAATCAAGGTGTTGATGAAAAGAATGAGGCTAACTAGGGTAAGCTCGAATAAGAATAAATATTATTCTGAATAAAAAAGAGTTGTGAACCCACGGCTAGCTGTATCCCTGAACCATTGAGGGTCACACAAGTACTGGATCATTTGTTCCCGTTGAGAGAATAAATTCAAGGAGTTGAATTTATATTATGATATAGTAAATTCAAGGAGTTGAATTTATGATAATTAAATTTTGAGAAAATAAATTCAAGGAGTTGAATTTATGCGATAGTAAATTCAAAATGTTGAATTTATGAAATTTGGAGAGAATAAATTCAAGGAGTTGAATTTATAAAATTTGATAATTTAATTTATTAAACTCAAAAGTTGGGTTTATTAAATATTAAATTATGTAGGTAATAAAATTCAAGGAGTTGAATTTATAATTTAAATAATAAATTCAAATGTTGAATTTATAATGTATTTAATTTATTAAACCCAAAAGTTGAGTTTATTAATTATTAAATTAAATATAGTGGGTAATATGTTTAATGAGCTTGTAGGAGTACAAGTCCAACATATTAAATAATTAAAGTTCTTAATGCACTTTGATTAATTAATTAAACTAGTTGGACTAGCCCAATTAATTAATCAAGTCCATTAATGTTAATTAAAAAGCCCATGTATTATTTTATGGTAATTAGGTCATCACTTAATTATAAATATTGGTTGATGAGCTAAACCCTAGCCTCCACTAATTCTTCCAAGGGTGATTCACGTGAAAGACATAAAAAATCCTCCAAATTGTTTTGGCTTTTTCCAAGAAAATGAATTTTGATTTCTCTCTCAAATATTTGATCTCAACGTAAAAGTTCTTCCAAATATTTTAGTGCTATTTGGAAGAGGAACAAATCATATAGTCGTGCACCTGATTAGAAGAAAGGAGTCTCTTGAAGAAAGTTCGTAGGGATTCATCAAGAGCTAATCCGTTTATACCGGATTAGTTGGAGCCACGTGATCTGATTCACAAAGGTATAATTTTCTAAACATTCAATGAATGTTTTTGTTTAAATCATACGAGCGCCCAAAGCAAAACATATTTTGATTGTCAAAATAAATAAAATTTTTAAAACTTCCGCTGCGTTTGGGCGTGTAGAAGACCAAGATCCAATGTGTTAGGTGTATAATGCATGAAGGATATTTAATATTTGATATTAAATGCATGAAGGATGATCGAGAGCCTTGACCAATGTGTTAGGTGTATGTTAGGATATTTTACTGTTTTATTCGTTTGTTAATATTTGATATTATTAAAGTGGGCCTGGTTTATGGTCCGTTCCTACCCTAATGAGATGTATCCCTTATGTGCCATGGCTATTTAAATGTAATTATTAGAAATAGTGGCAGATCAAGACTGGAAGATAGTGGGCCCGATGAAAGAGATGAAGACATGTAAAATATTGGAAGCTCTTGTAATAGTTGCATTTGCATCCCTGCATTCACCTAGGTTTTGGACCTGGATCTATGTTTGGCTCACATGAATCTAATAGTGTTGGCGATCGATCATCTTTATTTATTGTTGAATGTCATATTAGGATATATGTGATATATATAGTAGTATGCATGTATGTATATTATTAGATAATATAGTTGCATGGATCCGGCAAACATACAAACTCGTGGCACGCGATTTTTAAATTAAAATGATGAGACAATTTTAAAATTAAAATCCCTCATTTTGAATATGATTCAAAATTCATATCAAACAATAAAAGTAAAAATTAAAAGAGTTTAAATTTTCCTTGCCTTCCATCGACCGTGGTTTCATGTTGATCGCTACCCGCGGACAGTGTCTGGCTCATATTATTGGGGGAACTCATGGCAACCGTCTACTACAATTCAATATTGATGGGTCGATTTGACACGCGAAAATAAACGACGTCATATTATTGGGTCCTTGTTAAACGTGAGGCAAAACACGCGGAGGTTGCATAGGGATGCAATTGGATTCTACCTTTTAGAAATTATAATTGGCTGATATTATTCGGGATTATAATTGGCTAATTGGACTCTACGTGCCCACTAAGGAAATACGATTTTCCTTTTTCATCAGAGGGTGGTGGAAATGTCAAAATAGTGGGAGGGACATTTATAAAATAAAATCCATAATTTATATCTTAAAATTATTTTAAAATAATCAGCGACCATTATTCTGTTTCCATATCAGTATATTTTCGATTTTGTCACGTAATCTTTTTGTTATTAACAAGTTAACCGAATCTAATTTTCAAGACTGGTTGGGAAAAACTTGTTCTAAATTCGGAGAAAATGACATACACACTAATGTCAGTCCTGCTGAACTGACAAAGCATGCAAGATGGTAGGACCATAGTATGCAAGCTAAAGTGTGATGTGCTCGCTTCTATGTCAAATGAACTGTAGGGACAGTCTGAGGAAATTTTGAATGCTGCTGACATTCGAATGCACGTGCAAGAGTTGCATGGTGCATGAAACTCATACGATGATGCACACTCCTTTCAAGGAGCTCATGACTACACGCATGCAAGACATGGTTTTGACCCATGAGCGTGGTGTACATATGATTGGGCTTATTGAAAATGTGGTGGGCCTGGAATATGTGATTCCTAACGAGTTAATTGATGACATTAAATTTTTGTCTTTCTCTTCCTCATTTGACGGGGTTATGGTGAACTTCAATTTGAATAAGATATATGATAGCCTTGAAGAGCTAGTCAATACGCATATAACTTATGAGATCACCATAAAACAGGAAATCATTGTTTTTCTTATGGGCCTCTCGTCAGACGAAAATGGCCCATAAGGTAAGGAAAAAAATGTTCTGCCCCTCACAAGAAAAACAATCCTAATAAGAGGCAAACTCTGAAAGACACTTAAAAGGCCTACAAAGCCCGCTAAGTTAGAACATATTTATTTCACTGCATGAAATCCGGACATAAGAAATTATATGTGCCAGAAATGTTCTGGAAATGATATGTGAATGTCCAAGTAAACATAATTTCAACAACAAACAAAAGAAAAATAGAAAACCCGAATCCCGCACAAATATGGCACGCTAGACTAGGTCATATTTCCCAAAGAAGGATGCACAAGCTAGTGGGAGAAGGCATGTTTGACTTGTCAGACATAAATTTTCTACCAACTTGTGAGTCATGTCTAAAAGGAAAAATGACTAAAATTCCATTCAATGGAAACGTGAAACATGCGCATGGTCTATTGGATTTGATCCACACAGACATTTGTGGCCTGGTAAGTGTTAGCACAGTATATGGGCAATCCTACTTCATTACCTTTACTGATGACCATTCGAGGTATGAGTATGTTTATGAAACACAAATCTGAAGCATTTGAAAGGTTCAAAGAATTCAGATCTGAAGTAGGAAAACAGCTAGAAAGGAGTATTAAGACACTTCGATCTGATCGAGATGGAGAATACTTGAGTGCTGAATTTTTGGGTTATCTAAAAGAGAAAGGGATTCTCTCACAGTGGACTCCACCAGTAACACCACAATTGAATGGTATTTCTGAACGTCGAAATCGAACGTTGATGGACATGGTTCGATCCATGATAGGATTCACTGAATTGTCTACATCGTTTTGGGGCTTAGCGCTTGAAACTGCGGCAATGTTGTTGAATAATGTCCATAGTAAAGCAGTGGATAAAATGCCATATGAGATATGGATGGGAAAAACTCCCAAATATTCTTACATGAGAATATGGGGATATCCAGCTTACGTGAAGCAGACAGTGGGAGACAAATTGGATAGTAGATCCACTTTGTGTTACTTTATAGGATATCCAAAGAATTTTGTTGGATATTATTTCTATCATCCCAATGAAGTAAAAGTGTTTGTTTCAAGAAATACCACCTTTTTGGAAAAGGAATTTCTATTACATAGAAAAGGCAAGATGATAGAACTTGAAGAAATTCAAGATACTCCCTCAACTACAGTAGTTGAACCTAATTTCGAACAACCAGTAGTTGAAGTACAAGCTCCTAGAAGGTCTGATAGGGTTATTAGACCGTCTGCAAGATATACGTTTCAAGAAATGCCACCTTTTTGGAAAAGGAATTTCTATTAGATAGAAAAGGCAAGATGATAGTCTTAGAGTAGGTGCCCGTCGAGCCAAGTGTTGGCCGAGGGTTCATGTTTAAACTCTATGTATGAACAATCTTTATTTTAATAATATTTGAATTTATTTCTTTGGCACTTCTTTGTCTGTATACCCATGCTAGTTGCATAGATTAAGTCCTTGAATATACAAATAGTAGAAAGAATATGAGATGCTCATATGATGAGTATCATAAACTCATATTTGGAATACTGTATATTCTAAACAGTTCCTAGTCGATTCAGCCGCCGCTAAGAAGGATATAGGCCGCTCGAGTTCGAGACTAGTATCTGCGATGTGAGTACCATGTTTCATTGGTAGGGGCATTGTGATGTCCGAGTATGCAGATAGGTGCTCCTTGTAGAGTGCACTGAACAACCCTCCATAAAGGACTTTCCAAGTGGTTCTCACTTATCGAGTGGAAAAGTCCTAGTTTATTGTTGTACACCATTAGTCCTTATGACCCGGGACAACATTGAGACTCTATGTGCTAGAATTACACTTTGACTTGTTTACCGACTCTCATGGGGTCATCAGGTGGCAAGGTTGGGTGTTCTGTCGAAACATATCGGAGTCAATGCATTGTAGTCGGGGATTCACCGCTTACCTTCGGGTATGGATATCCTATGTGTTCTCATGTATGTGTAGTATGAAATCTCTGATCAGAGTATAGTGGTAATTATGAAAGGGGTTTCATAGATTACACCATCGATGCAACTACGACATGACACATAGTATCGATTCATTGACAACTCTTGATATATCAATGGTTGTCGAATCGATCGGGATATATGAGTTGAAAGGACCGTACTGTACGCTAACCATAATTGAATGGTACTTGCAGGCACTATCATTTGATACCTAGGGAATCATGTAAGCGATGCTGCTAGGCGTTTAACATGATTGGTTGGGTACTATCAGATTTGAGTTCTGACATTCTTGTTATCAAGGAGTTGATAAGTAAGAATGGAGCAATTGGGGTATGCTCGTATAAGGACATGTTTAGTCCGAATCACATGGAGATGTGAACTCACGGCTAGTTGTATCAATGAACCATTGAGGGCCACACAAGTACTAGCTTTCTAGATCCCGTTGAGAAGTAAAATAGTTCAATGTGTTGAACGGCTTATAAAGGAGTTTATAAGCTTGAGGAAAATTGAAGTATGACTTTTATGAGGAAAATGTAATTTTTAATTTATGAATGTGTCTTTAAATTAAAAGTTGGCAAAATAAATAATGTATTTGAAAATTGTGATTTTCATAAACATTATTATGGACTAAATTAAATTAATTCAAGTGTTGAATTAATTAAACACTAGTGGACCTAGTAGAGTCCAAATAATTAAATTAATTCAAGTGTTGGATTAATTAAATAACATTGGGCCTTGTAGAGCCTAATTAAAAATAATTATTAAACTATTGGGCTTGAGTAAAATCAAGTAAACTTTAAATGAACTCAGATGTGTTTGAGACATTTAAATAAAGTCCATGGGCCTTGTAATAGTTACAAGCCCAAGTCACATTGCATTATTGGGAGGTGAAGAGTTGGGGAATACTTTTTATTAAAAAATTGAATGGCATGCAACTTTTTTGCTTTACCTTTTTCCACAACCAAGAAAAGTCTTCCCCCTTGTCTCCCACAAGTAGAGTTGGCCGAAATTTTGAAGGAAAATTCTCCTCATTTTTCTCTCCACTTTGTTCTTCAATTGTTGGAGAAACAATTCTCTTCTCAAAGAAAAATCTTCTTATTTTTCTAGTGCAAAGTAAGAAGGGTTCTAGTTAGCAAGTGGTGGGCCTAATTTTTGAAGGAAAGGAGGAGAGCTTGTAGAAGGTCATCCCATCAAGAGCTAAGGTGTTTACACCTTAGTTGGAGCCATCATCAATCCATTGTGATTGATAGGTAACGATTTCTCAACACCCTATGAATGTCATAGTTGTGTTTTTGTATTTGCTACACACTAGTATTGAGGTGCTCGAAATTTTATGCTAGAAAATATGAATTTCAAAAATTTTGTTGCTTCCGTTGCCTTTCGAGCACCTAAAATCGATCCCCTTTCAAGTGGTATCGTGAGCTAAGGGTACTAGTTTATGTAGCATATACATAATATTATATTGAGGTCGATTTCTAACCGCATGAGAAGAAATTTTTGCAACAAAAATCAAGGCATATTTTGGCGATTTTTGGGCAGCAAGTTGCTGCCCATTTCGGGCAGCTCAGTCCGAAACGGGCAGCAAGGGCAGCCCAAGGGGCTGCTCGAACAGCCCCTTTGAAAAATAAAAAAAAAATTTTGGCTGGAATACGACGACAGAGCTCTGGCGACGGCGATGACGACTAGGGTTTTCAAAAGGTGTTTTGAAATATCAAAGTGTCATGGGCCTTGAGTTGTTGGGCCATTGGATGGCTAACATATTTGTGAATTTTAAATGGGTTAAAATATTTTTGGTGAAAAATGTGTTTTTGGGCCCTTAAGTTTAAAATTACAAAAGTTGCAAATATTTTCTCATGAAATAAATAATTGAAGTTGGACTTTAGTTATTTATAGTAAATGGTGATTTACAAGAAATTCATTTATAAATAAATTAATTGGAAAGTAGACTAAGGTGTTTGTATACTTTGTTAATTTAGTTTATAATCGTGGCGGTTAGTGATTGAATCAAGATATATAATATTGGATCAATTAATTATTGTGATAATTAATTGATGGTTTATGATATGTGATATTATGCATTAAAGATGATCAAAAGCGCAAGCACAATTTGCTAGGTGTATGCTAGGATATTTGGTGTTGAATGATTGTAATAATTATCAATTTATAAAGTGAGCTTGGTTTATGGCCCGTTCCCACCCCCATGAGATGTATCCCTATTTGCCATGGATATTTATTTGTAAATATTAGTATAGTGGATGATCAAGATTGGAAGATGGTGGCCATGATGATTATAAAGATAGAAGACATGTAAATATTGGAAGCTAATGTAATAGTTGCATTTGCATCCCTTGCATTTCCCTAGGATTGGACCTAGGCCCGTGTTTAGCTTACACGGGCCATTAGTTTTGGGGCGATTGATCATCCTTGTTTTGTTTATTGTTTATAATATATGCATGATATGTTATAAATAATGAGTATGTGCGTTATTATTATGATAATAACAAAGTTTCATGAATCCGACAAACATACGATCAAACATGGCGAGCTTTTAAATAAAATTAATGATGAGACCTTTCAAAATTAAAAACCCTCATTTTGAATAAGATTCAAAATTAATATAAAGCCCGGAAAGGGGAATTATAAATTTGTTTATAATTTCCATGTCTTCCATCGACAATGGGTGCATGATGAACGCTACCCGTGCTCGGGGTTCGGCTCATATTATTGGGGGGGCCCTGGGTGCCGGAAAGCTGTGACATCCATTGACATGGTGATGTGAACTACGTTGAACTCCCATGATTTCGGCTCATATAATTGGGGGAACTCATGGCGATCGTCTATTAAGGTTCAACATCGATGGGTAAGGCTTGACACGTAAAGATGAACGACGTCATATTATTGGGTCCTAATCAAACGTGAGACAAAAGTTTACGTAAAGGGTTGCATGGTGATGCAATTGGAAACTACCTTTTAGAAATTATGATTGGCTGATATTATTCGGGATCATAATTTGCTAATTGGACCTTACGTACCTACTGAGGAAAGGAGTTTCCCGTCTTCACTAGAGGGTAGTGAAAATGTCAAAACAGTGGGAGCGAAAATTTATAAAGTAAAAGTCCATACTTTATATCTTAATAAATATTTTAAAATAGTCATTAACATTTATCTGTTTTACTTTTCAGTACTAATTCGACAATGTCTTCGATTCGCAATCCGCTGTCTGTTATTCTTGAAAAACACGTATTAACCGGACCTAATTACCTCACTTGGCTAAGAAACTTGAAAATCGTCTTGAACTCGAAAAAGATTGCATACACACTGACTGAGTCGCCCCCTGTCGAGGCTCCGACTGGCTGCACTCCTGAGGAATTGCAGACCTACAAGGAATGGTGTGACCATGACTTTAAGACCAGGTGTTATATGCAGGCTTCTATGAATGATGAGCTGCAGAGGCGTTTTGAGGATGCAAAGAAAGCTGCTGACATTCATTTTCACCTCAAGGAGCTCTTTGGTGAGCAGACTCGGCCTCTTAGGCATGCTACCGTCAAGGAGCAGATCACTTTGCGCATGCGAGATGGGGCCTCGATCCATGAGCATGGCCTAAAGATGATTGGGCTCGTGGACAAGCTCGTTGGCATGGATTTGATGTTGCCTTCGGAGCTGACCACCGACGTGTTGCTGTTGTCATTGCCTAGCTCATTTGATCCTTTTGTGGTGAACTTCAACATGAACAAGATGGAGCCGACCCTTGAGGAGTTGGTGAATATGCTTGTGACTTTTGAATCCACTATCAAGAAAGAGAAGCCGGTTCTTTATGTGGGCTCTTCATTTGGTACGAAGACCGGTCCACCTGGGAAGGGAAAGAAGCGTTCTTTCCAACGTCCCAAGAAGAAAGTTCCCTTGAAGAGGCAGACTCCGATTTCCGCTGTGGCAGCCGCACCAGTTAAGGCTGACAAGACTGTTGACATCTGTCATCACTGCAAGAAGCCTGGATATTGGAGGCGTAATTGCAGGGAATATCTTGCCCAGAAGAGTTCTGGAAACGGTATGTTCTATATTGAAGTAAACATTTCAATTAACTCTACTTCTTGGGTATTGGATACCGGCTGTGGCATCTCTGTAATGATTTGCAGGCGATGGGAAGAAGTAGGAGGCTCAGTGAAGGTGAGACCTTCTTGAGGATGGGCAATGGAGCAAGGGTTGCTGCTAAGGCCGTAGGAGATATTTGCTTGTATTTGAAAAATGATTTTAAGTTAATGTTAAGAGATGTTTTGTTTGTACCTGAATTGGTGAAAAACATTATTTCCATTTCTATGCTTGATAAAGATGGATTTTCTTGTTTATTTAGCAAAAGTGTTTGCAATATTTACAAGAATAAATGTTTAATTGGTACTGGAGAACTTGAAAATGATCTCTACGCCTTAAAATTGAAAGATATTCCACTAAACAATGTCCAAGTAATAACAACAACAAACAAGCGAAAACAAGATACTCTAAATTCGGCACAATTATGGCATGCTCGATTAGGACATATTTCCCTAAGAAGGATGAACAATTTAGTGGGAGTGGGCATGTTTGATATTTCTGATATTAATGCTCTCACGACTTGTGAATCCTGTCTGAAAGGAAAGATGACCAAAATTCCCTTTAAGGGCCATGTGGAGCGAGCCAAAGGGTTACTGGATTTGATCCATACCGATGTGTGCGGTCCGCTTAGCATCACCACTAAGCATGGACATGCCTACTTTATCACCTTTACCGATGACTTTTTGAGGTATGGGTATGTGTATTTGATGAAATACAAATCTGAAGCCTTTGAAAGGTTTAAAGAATTCAGAAGTGAAGTAGAGAAACAGTTGGGACGAAGCATCAAGACACTTCGATCGGATCGAGGTGGTGAGTACTTGAGTGCCGAGTTCCAAGAGTATCTTAGGGAGAATTGGATTCTTTCGCAGTGGACTCCGCCCGCTACACCACAGTTGAATGGTGTTTCGGAGCGTCGTAACCGGACTTTGATGGACATGGTTCGGTCTATGATGGGGTTCACGGAGTTGCCGCCATCCTTTTGGGGATATGCGCTTGAGACAGCGGCACTGTTGTTGAACAATGTTCATACAAAGGCAGTTGATAAGACACCATATGAGATATGGATGGGTAAGCCACCCAAATATTCTTATCTAAGAATATGGGGGTGCCCTGCTTATAAGAAGCAGGTAGTTGGAGATAAATTGGATAGTCGATCCATTTTATGTTACTTTTTGGGATATCCAAAGAATTCGTTTGGATACTACTTCTATAATCCCTAAGAAACAAAGGTGTTTGTTTCTAGGAATGCAACCTTTTTAGAAAAGCAATTTCTATTAGATAGAAAAGGCGAGATGATAGGACTCGAAGAGGTCCGAGAGACACCCACTATTGTGTATGGTCTGCTTCTTGAAGAGGGCCATGATGAGCCTATCCATGGATGTGATCCAAGGACCTTCAAAGAAGCATTATCTGATGCCGATTCATACAAGTGGCTTGAAGCAATGGAATCTGAGATGAATTCCATGCATTTGAACCAAGTGTGGAATCTCGTGGATCCACCTGAGGGAATTGTTCCCATAGGGTGTAAATGGATTTACAAGAGGAAACTTGGGGCGGATGGGAAGGTATTGACCTTCAAAGCGCGATTGGTGGCAAAAGGATATACTCAAAGACAAGGAGTTGACTTTGAGGAAACCTTTTCTTCAGTTGCAATGTTCAAGTCCATAAGGATTTTGCTAGCCATAGCTGCATGGTATGACTATGAGATATGGCAGATGGATGTTAATACAACCTTTCTTAAAGGGGATATTAAGGAAGAAATTTACATGTCTCAACCCGAAGGGTTTACATCTGTCGGAAGTGAGCATATGGTATGCAAACTTCAGAGATCTATTTATGGTCTAAAGTAGGCATCTAGGAGTTGGAACCTTAGATTCGATAGTACAATCAAAGAGTTTGGTTTTACTAAGAATCCTGAGGAACCCTGTGTGTATAAGAAGGTCAGTGGGAGTGCTGTGACATTCCTGGTGCTGTATGTTGATGACATTCTACTCATTGGGAATGATGTAGGAATGTTGCAATCAACTAAGATATGGTTAGCGAGTAAGTTCTCGATGCAGGACTTGGGTGAAGCATCTTTTGTATTGGGAATACAGATCTATAGAGATAGATCAAAAAGATTGCTTGGTCTCACCCAATCCACATACATTGATACCATCGTGAAGCGGTTCCCGATGGATGAGTCCAAGAGAGGACATCTACCAATGTGTCATGGTGTGTCCCTATCCAAGTCTATGTCTCCCAAGACTGATGCAGAGATAGAGGCGATGACACGCATTCCGTATGCATCTGCGATTGGTTGCATCATGTATGGTATGATATCTACACGTCCTGACGTGGCTTTCGCACTAAGTGTAGTGAGTAGATATCAATCGAACCCCGGTCTTCCACATTGGAAAGCTGTGAAAGACATCCTCAAGTATTTCAGAAGGACCAATAAATTGTTCTTGGTCTATGGGGGTGGAGATCTGAAATTGGAAGGCTATACCGACTCTAACTTCCAAAGCGATATCGATGACTCGATGTCAATCTCTGGATTCATATTCATGCTCAATGGTGCTGCTGTCTCTTGGAAGAGTTCCAAGCAAGACAGTACAGCGGATTCCACCACTGAGGCAGAATATATTGATGCATCAGCTACAGCAAAGGAGACAGTTTAGATAAGGAATTTCGTCCAAGAGTTGGGCGTCATTCCTAATGGAGTTGCTCCTGTCTTGGTGTTTTGTGACAACACAGGAACCATTGCTCAAGCAAAGGAGCCGAGGTCTCATCAGAAGTCCAAACATGTATTCAGAAAGTACCACATCCTCCGAGAGATCGTGGAAAGAGGAGATGTCTCGATTGACAAAGTCGGCTCCGCAGATAATGTTGCTGATCCGCTAACTAAGCCGTTACCTGGGCCATTGTTCGAGAAGCATCGCGAATCGATGGGTTTGAAGCACATGGGTAGTTGGCTCTAGTGTAAGTTGGAGATTGTTAGAGTAGGTGCCCGTCGAGCCAAGTGTTGGGCGAGGGTTCATGTTTAAACTCTATGTATAAACAGTCTTTGTTTTAATAATATTTGAATTTATGGCTTTGGCACTTCTTTATCTGTAGACCCATGCTAGTTGCATAGATAAAGTCCTTGAATATACAAATAGTAGAAAGAATATGAGATGCTCATATGATTAGTATCATGAAACTCATATTTGGAATACTGTGTATTCTAAACAGTTCCTAGTCGATTCAGCCGCCGATAAGAAGGATATAGGCCGCTCGAGTTCGAGACTAGTATCTGCGATGTGAGTACCATGTTTAATTGATAGGGGGCATTGTGATGTCCGAGTATGCAAATAGGTGCTCCTTGTAGAGTGCACTGAACAACCCTCCATAAAGGACTTTCCAAGTGGTTCTCACTTATCGAGTGGAAAATTCCTAGTTTATAGTTGTACACCATTAGTCCTTATGACCCGGGACAACATTGAGACTCTATGTTCTAGAATTACACTTTGACTTGTTTACCGACTCTCATGGGGTCATCAGGTGGCAAGGTTGGGTGTTCTGTCGAAACATATAAGAGTCAATGCATTGTAGTCGGGGATTCACCGCTTACCTTCGGGTATGGATATCCTATGTGTTCTCATGTTTGTGTAGTATGAAATCTCTGATCAGAGTATGGTGGTAATTATGAAAGGGGTTTCATAGATTACACCATCGATGCAACTACGACATGACACATAGTATCGATTCATTGACAACTCTTGATATATCAATGGTTGTCGAATCGATCGGGATATATGAGTTGAAAGGACCGTACTGTACGCTAACCATAATTGAATGGTACTTGCAGGCACTATCATTTGATACCTAGGGAATCATGTAAGCGATGCTGCTAGGCGTTTAACATGATTGGTTGGGTACTATCCGACTTGAGTTCTGACATTCTTGTTATCAAGGAGTTGATAAGAGAGAATAGAGCAATTGGGTTATGCTCGTATAAGGACATGTTTAGACCGAATCACATGGAGATGTGAACCCACGGCTAGTTGTATCAATGAACCATTGAGGGCCACACAAGTACTAGCTTTCTAGATCCCGTTGAGAAGTAAAATAGTTCAATGTGTTGAACGGCTTATAAAGGAGTTTATAAGCTTGAGGAAAAATAGAAGTATGAGTTCTATGAGGGAAACGTAATTTTTAATTTATGAATGTGTCCTTAAATTAAAAGTTGGCCAAATAAATAATGTATTTGAAAATTGTGATTTTCATAAACATTATTATGGACTAAATTAAATTAATTCAAGTGTTGAATTAATTCAACACTAGTGGACCTAGTAGAGTTCAAATAATTAAATTAATTCAAGTGTTGGATTAAATAAATAACATTGGGCCTTGTAGAGCCCAATTAGAAATAATTATTAAACTAGTGGGCTTGAGTAAAATCAAGTAAACTTTAAATGGACTAAAATGTGTTTGAGATATTTAAATAAAGTCCATGAGCCTTGTAATAGTTACAAGCTCAAGTCACATTGCATGCTTGGGAGGTGAAGAGTTGGGGAATACTTTTTATTAAAAAATTACTTTTTTGCTTTTCCTTTTTCCACATCCAAGAAAAGTCTTCCCCCTTGTCTCCCACAAGTAGAGTTGGCCGAAATTTTGAAGGAAAATTCTCCTTATTTTTCTCTCCACTTTGTTCTTTCATTGTTGGAGAAACAATTCTCTTCTCAAAGAAAAATCTTCTTATTTTTCTAGTGCAAAGTAAGAAGGGTTCTAGTTAGCAAGTGGTGGGCCTAATTTTTGAAGGAAAGGAGGAGAGCTTGTAGAAGTTCATCCCATCAAGAGCTAAGGTGTTTACACCTTAGTTGGAGCCATCATCAATCCATTGTGATTGATAGGTAACGATTTCTCAACACCCTATGAATGTCATAGTTGTGTTTTTGTATTTGCACACTAGTATTGAGGTGCTCAAAATTTTATGCTAGAAAATATGAATTTCGAAAATTTCGAAAATTTTGTTGCTTCCGTTGCCTTTCGAGCACCTAAAATTGATCCCCTTTCAGATTGAACTTGAAAAAATTCAAGATACTCCCTCAACTATAATAGTTGAACCTAATTTCGAACAACCATTAGTTGAAGTACAAGCTCCTAGAAGGTCTGATAGGGTTATTAGACCGCCTACAAGATATACGCTTCTTCATGAACAAAGCCATGATGAGCATTGTGTTGGATGTGATCTCATGAATTTCAAAAAAGAAATATCCGTTACTGATTCAACCAAATGGCTTGAAGCCATGCAGTCAGAATTGGACTCTATGTATTCAAACCAAGTCTGGACATTGGTGGATCAACCTGAGGGAGTCGTTCCCATAGAGTGCAAATGGATCTACAAAAGAAAGCTTGGGCGGATGGGAAGGTAGTGACCTTCAAAGTAAGACTGATTGGAAAAGGTTATACTCAAAGGCAAGGAGTTGTCTATGAGAAAACTTTTTTACCAGTTCCTATGTTTAAGTCCATTAGAATACTACTAGCCATAGCATCATGGTATGACTATGAGATATGGAAAATGGATGTAAAGACTGCATTCCTCAATGGAGACATCAAAGAAGAAATTTATATATCTCAACCTGAGGGATACACATCAGTAGGAAGTGAGCATAAGGTATGCAAACTTCAGAGATCAATATATGGTCTCAAGCAGGAGTCAAGGAGTTGGAACCTCAGATTTGATAGTACTATCAAAGAGTTTGGTTCTGCTAAGAATCCTGAGGAACCATGCGTGTACAAGAAAGTTGGTGGGAGTGTAGTGACATTCTTGGTACTTTATGTAGATGATATCCCGTTCATTAGGAATGATGTAGGATTATTGCAATCAACTAAAGTATGTTTAGCAAGTAAATTCTCCATGAAAGACATAGGTGAAACATCCTATGTATTGGGAATACAAATCTATAGAGATAGATCAAAAAACATGTTGGGGCTCACCCAAGCCACCTATATCGATACCATTATAAAGCGATTGTCTATTGAAGAGTCTAAGAGAGGATACTTACCAATGTGTCATGGTGTTACTCTATCTAAGGCAATGTGCCCCAAAACTGATGAAGAGATAGAGATGATGACTCGTATTTCATATGCGTCAGCCATTGGTAGTATCATGTATGGTATGATATCGACGCATCCTGATGTTGCTTATGCTTTGAGTGTCACAAGCAGATATCAGGCGAACCCTGGTCCAATGGATTGGAAGGCCGTGAAATATATTCTTAAGTACTTGAGAAGGACTGAGAACTTGTTCATGGTCTATGGAGGTGGAGAATTAAAATTGGAAGGCTACACTGATTCTAGCTTCCAATGTGACGTAGATGATTCGAAATCGACCTCTGGCTTTGTATTCATGGTGCGGCTGTCTCTTTGAAAAGTTCCAAGCAAGACACTGTTGCGGATTCCACCACTAAAGTTGAATACATTGTTGCATCTGATGCAGCAAAAGAGGTTGTTTGGATGATGAATTTTGTCCAAGAGTTGGGCGTTATTCCTAATGGAGTTGATCCAGTCCCGTTGTACTGGGACAACACTGGTGCCGTTGCGCAAGCAAAGGAACCAAGGTCTCATCAGCGATCCAAACATGTACTGAGGAAGTTCCACATCATACGGGAGATAGTGGGAAGAGGAGACATATCAGTTGAAAGAGTCCCCTCTGCAGATAATGTTGATGATCCACATACAAAGCCCTTGCTAGGAATATTGTTTAAAAGCATCGCGAAGCAATGGGATTAAGGGTAGTTGGCTTTAGGGCAAGTGGAAGATTGTTAGAGTAGATGCTGTGGGGACCCGGACGCTAATCATCTTCTCAATCATTTTTGGGATTTAATTATCAATTAAGATAAACAGGGTCTAAATTTGTTTCTTTTACAATACAAGGGCTGAACGTAATGGAATTTAATTACAGTTTTGTACAATAAACATTCAGACTAGACTAAGGTTCAACTACTAGATTTCAAGTATTAGAACCATATCTACAACGAGTCCGGAATCACCACGCTAAATTTGTCCTCTCTCATCATCTTCTTGACCACGATCATGTACCACCTGTTGTCATGCACACATACAAACAAGACAACAGCCGGATAACTCCGGTGAGAATAAATCCCAGTATAAACAATGTGTACATGCCATGGTATAATAAAGCATGAAACAGATATCACTACATGTATCATAATCTGACAATGCAAATCGATATCAAACTGTAAATAAAACATGAATTGTACTCTACGAAACATAATTTATACAATCTGTGATTCAACTCATGACTCGGCATCTCAGACTCGACTCATCTCTCATCTAATCTAGGGATCCCGGTGAATAAGAACGTAACAGGTCTCCCACCTACTACTACCGGTCGCGGTGGCGGTACGTTCTTATTTTTGGACTTTGGTCTAGTCTATATCGAATAATCTGTAATAAGGATGCTATCTGTATCTGAAGCATCTCGATATACAAAACGTCCAGTGTCTTGGCATGTCTGTCCAAGACTAACCCTATTCTGACAATGTGCAATGGGCCAGTGACTCCTCTGTCATAGTCTAGCCTTTCTGTCAGTGACTTTCACTCAATAGCTCTCTGCTTTCTACTTTCTAATTCAATAGAATAAACATAATCATTAAAACACAATGGTATAAAAACAATACCATACAAGTATGTGGTTTAAGGAAACTCGAGTTAAATCTAACTCCAGTCGATCTCCCAGTTAACATCGATTTATACCTAGCAATGACAATCGAATATGTAGAATATCAGTGAACAACTCAATTCAATACCTGTTCTGATCAATACTCAAAGCAAAACATAATCTGATCAATGTCAATAATATAACAGTACAATCTAAATCAATACTGAATCTGATCAATATCAATCTACTGATGTTTCGACGGTATAACAATACAGTCTCGATACCAATCAACTCACATATAAACACTCAATAACATTAAATCATAATCCTCAACAACATCAATCCACAAGACTCAAAATCTGTATCATTTCATACACATATATGCTCGAATTTCATAACAAAGGCATATCCTATCCGTTTTTCAATCCGGTATCAACTATGTTTGCTCTTCCATCTCAACAACCTATACTATCAAGCATATATGAATTCCTCCAACACGTGTATCAAAACATGCTGAAAAGCAATAAAATGTATACCCTTTTCGAAGCCCTTATCAAGAGGATCAAGAATCTAAGCTCGGATTTAAATTCGGTTGGCCGGTTCATTCAAAACCAACAACTTAAGCTTGAAGAAAACTTGACCTTTCCCTGGAGTTTCTCTCGGTAGTCTGATGTTGAGAGGTGAAGAGTGAAGGACAACACATAATATTGCATGTCCAAGGGCAAGTGTCTTATTTTTCAGCCAACACGTCTTAGCGCGGGTGCGCTCACCTTTAGACCGCGGGTGCGCTAAGCTCACGACATCCCATCCAAAATTCTAGAATCTACGACCGCGGGTGCGCTCAGTCATGTACCGCGGATGCGCTAACCCTACTGTAGCAACACCGCGGGTGCGCGCTGTCTGGTACCGCGGGTGCGCTGTCGTCTGTATGCAACAATCCAACTCACTGCCCACACACCGCGGGTGCGTTCGAATTCGAGGCGCGGTTGCGGTCTCTCTCTTTGTCAACAACTCAATTTGCAACGTCGCTTCTCCACGTCTGTTCTTCCATCGCCTTATTCATAATATATAACAATTCAAAAGTAACTAACTAAAATCTCGGGCATTACATTTCTCCCCCCCAAGATACGATTTCGTCCCCGAAATCACAGGTAATCAAATCAGATATATATATGAAAGAAATGTATAAGAGAGGTTACTTAGAAAACTCATCTCCCTGAAACAATCCTGAAATCTCAGTCTCATATCAAATTCTGTCTTTCAAGTAACATTTTTAATGCCCTGACGACTTTACTGTATATTCAACAGTAGAATAGTCTTCGTTCTGAATTTTCTTTCTTTCACGGATCTCTGATTCCAGACTGGAGTAATAATTCAAAAAGTATAATATCATAATATCCTTCGGAATAACCCTATTCGAATCAATCTTGCAATACTTGCTATACAACATCCGTATATACCAATCCACAGCTCCTAACAAATCAATATCAGCATCTGCTACCACCTCTGTTTATCCCAGTCAGTGCTATATTCAATTTTCAGCCTCAAATATCAACAGTCATCGTAAGACGTTGGCTTATTTAGTCTGTCTATTCTGAGCTGTCTTCGTTCTCTTCTGAATCAGTTGCATTTTCTTTATCGTATCTCTGACCTTATCAGATCCAATCTCAGGTATCTCCGAGATATTATCTCTATGCAAAGGAAACTTACAGTTCTCACTGTATAATACCGTAACTGAAGCTATCTCAATACTCATCTGATAGCTATAGTTATACGATCATTCACAAAGTGACAATAAATCATGTCAACTAGTGCTAAAATCCAGCACTACATGTCCTGGATATCCTCCCGTCTCAGAATAGTTCGCTCTGACTATCCGTCGATTTATAGACAATAGATAAAAGAGTTTATTGTATACTCTGCCAAAAGTACAGAATCAATCAAAAATTATAGTATGATAAAATCAACTTTAGCATTCAATACAATCTGACCCCTTTTCTTACATAAATCTCAATCATCTGATCATGTCTGTACATCTTCCTGTACAACATAATAGAGGCAGATTCGAGCAATCTGTCAATCATAATCACATCACAGCACAGTCTTATCAAGATTTCAGTAGTATCGTCACACAATCCATAGAAATGTACTCCCATTTCTATTCAAGAACAGATAATCTAGATAACCAATCTCCTGGTTTCTATCTTTCTGTCTTCATCTGTCGACGATTCAGACATTTCCGTACAAATTCTGCTACAACTAATCTCCTCTGTTTATATCAAAACTTTCTTTTCGAAGTATCATATCTTTTCTGTTACCAGCAAGAATACTGAATTGACTACTGTGCGCTTCTGACAAACATCTATCATTTCAGATTCGAAATATTCGGCACAAACAAGTCGGTTACTCACATATAATACAGTAGTACCCACCTGATATTATGATTGACACCCTACTCTATTTATCGAAATCAAGTTCTGAACATTCTGATCAAACTTCTGAACTGCTGTAACTTTCAAAATCAGCTCTGATCTGGCTTGAATTGTATATAATCTCAACAATATACAACAATCTGTATCACTACGGATTCAGAATAACAGCAATATCGGCTCAGATTTTAAATATCAATCCTCTATACTGATCTAATAAACTCATAGAACGTAATTTCTGACAATATTGTCGATCTGACTAACTGATTACATCTTCAACGTTGTTTAGATCAACTGCTATATCATCTTCGAATGTAATGTCCCCCAAACAATATACTCTGTCTCAAATACTATTTTAGAACAATAACAATTCGTAAGAAATTTCAAAACAACAGTCACATATCATAATCTGCTAAACTCATGAAAAAATAAATTTCTGACATTTCTGACTCGGTGTCATTCTCAGCCATTGATCATTGCCTCAGCTGTGCTAATATCAATCGGTATACCATATTCGGATATCACATACTCGGAATACAATCTGTTTCAATCAAGATTCATATATGAACAATTTATGTATACAACAATTTCAGTTCTCAGATCCTTCAATACAAGATATTCGATTTAGTCAGTCATATGCCACGAGTATATCACAAAATATCATAGATAAACGGCATAAAATCATCAGAATACCTCTGAATATAGGATTCATCAACCCATAATCAGAACTGAAGTATTTTACAGAGAAACACACAATCAGATGTAACTTTCGGTCAGTAAATCTTCCAACTGATATTTCAATTTTTCAAATCAATCAGTATCATTCTGTACAGACTTCTAAAATAAAACCAGTACCTGGTATCAAATCAAGGCGGAAATCACTCTCCCTGATATAAGGCAAATCCGGAATTTCATCTAGAAAGACTGTAGCAATTCTCCTGTTACTGACAAATCAGCTCATGGTATATTCATTTTCAGTAATCAACTGAATGCATAAGGAATAATTCCATTCCTTTTGATAATCATCGAATCATAATTAATACGGAAATCAAAGGAATTCAAAATCGAAAATCCTTACCGTACATTATTCATTATTCAGCCATTTCAGGTCCGAATCTTACCATTTCCTAGTAAGAATCTACAATAGCTCTGTACTTGTTCCATATATCCATATCAATAATGCTGTCAGAATCAGACAATACAAGTACAACATAATCTAACTCAATCTTATTCTTATCTTACTGCAGTATACGATATTTTACAGAATTCACTGACATCAACCTTTCCCCCAAGAGGTAAGGAAATCAATACTACAATACCACCAGACCCAACATATAAAGCATATATCAATGTAATTCATACAAAATCATGTATATGATGTTTTAGTATCTCTCAATACATAAGTAACATAATCGTAAAAGAACAGTTACCTGTCACTATATCATCAAGTGCATCCTGGGTCTGTTCCTTGATCACTTCAACCAGATGATTCTGCTCCCTGAAATCTTCGAGAACCTTTCTGTGGACAAACTCTAGCGAAGTGTCCCCGCTGGCTACAGATATTGCAGCTACCAGTCACTCCCTGACATTGTTCTGTGGGATGTCTCCCTCCGCAAGTTCTGCAATAAACTCCGACATAACTCGGGCTAGAACCACTGGAGCTAGATGACCCGCTCCTTAACTTCTTGAACTGTTTCTTTCGAGCTTTCAACAAATCTGGCTTCCCACTCTTACTGCCAATATCAAATCTGAGAGGGGATTACAGTGTCTGGGGTCGGATCACATCCAACCTCCCTCGTTGTCGACTCAAACTTGCCTCAGCTCTCTTTGCTTTATTCAAAGCATCACAAAAATGCTGGGGTCGCTCTACCTTTACCAAGGAAGATATCTCAGCATTCAATCCGTTGATGAACTGATCCGCTACAGCTTCATCATTCCCAGCTATAAGAGGAGCAAAATGTAATAAAGTAGAGAATTTAGCAACATATTCTTCAATATTCAGTTGGCCCTGTTTCAAATTCTCAAACTCTGCTTTCTTGTCCTCTCGGTACGAAACTGAGAAAAATCTTCGATAGAATTCAGCTCTAAAGATTTCCCACGTAATTACCGTACCACGCTGTTCTAATACTCTTTTTGTTGTAATCCACCAACTCCTTGCGACGTCGTGTAACTTGTTGGGCACTAGTTTAATTCTCCGTTCGTCTGGATACTCAAGTGAATCAAACAATATCTCTATATCATCTAACCAATCTCACAATCATCAGATGTCTCAGTACCTCTCAGAATCGGCGGTTGAAATGACTGAAACTGTTTCAACTGTATTTCCATCGGAGTTTCTGACACATCTATCTGATCAGTCGAAGTACTACCTCTTTCTGGAATTCTTCGAGGAGGTATATCTGATTACCAAAAGCATTAGTAACCAAATACAACAAACCTGTTTCAGTCCTCCTCTGATCGTCTTACTGCTGATCAAGAATCAGGTCTGATTCATACTCAATAATACACGTTATCAAATCAAATCAGTTAAATCAAGTAACATGTATTATAGTGCAGTAAAACATAGTATCATGCTAGCATATACATTGTAATTCAGCATCATAATAAACCACATGCTAGCACTCACATGCAAGGAAAGAAAACTCATTCTACCCCGCTCACTAACTTCTATCTCAGTCTACAGAACCTAATGCTCTGATACCACCTGTTGTGGGGACCCGGACGCTAATAATCTTCTTAATCATTTTCGGGATTTAATTCTCAATTAAGATAAACAGGGTCTAAATTTTTTTTCGTTTACAATACAAGGGCGGAACGTAATGGAATTTAATTACAGTTCTGTACAATAAACATTCGGACTAGACTAAGGTTCAACTACTAGATTTCAAGTATTAGAACCATATCTACAACAAATCTGGAATCACCACGCTAAATTTTTCCTCTCTCATCATCTTCTTGACCCCGATCATGTCCCACCTGTTGTCATGCACAAATACAAACAAGACAACAGCTGGATAACTCCGGTGAGAATAAATCCAAATATAAACAATGTGTACATGCCATGGTATAATAAAGCATGAAACAGATATCACTACATGTATCATAATCTGACAATGCAAATCGATATCAAACTGTAAATAAAACATGAATTGTACTCTACGAAACATAATTTATACAATCTGTGATTCAACTCATGACTCGGCATCTCAGACTCGACTCATCTCTCATCTAATCTAGGGATCCCGGTGAATAAGAACGTAACAGGTCTCCCACCTACTACTACCGGTCGCGGTGGCGGTACGTTCTTATTTTTGGACTTTGGTCTAGTCTATATCGAATAATCTGTAATAAGGATGCTATCTGTATCTGAAGCATCTCGATATACCAAACGTCCAGTGTCTTGGCATGTCTGTCCAAGACTAACCCTATTCTGACAATGTGCAATGGGCCAGTGACTCCTCTGTCATAGTCTAGCCTCTCTGTCAGTGACTTTCACTCCATAGCTCTCTGCTTTCTACTTTCTAATTCAATAGAATAAACATAATCATTAAAACACAATGGTATAAAAACAATACCATACAAGTATGTGGTTTAAGGAAACTCGAGTTAAATCTAACTCAAGTCGATCTCCCAGTTAACATCGATTTATAACTTTCTCTTCTCGGTCTGACGAAGTCGAAGTCTCGGGTTCAAATCTGTCCATTCTCAATCTAGCAATGACAATCGAATATGTAGAATATCAGTGAACAACTCAATTCAATACCTGTTCTGATCAATACTCAAAGCAAAACATAATCTGATCAATGTCAATAATATAACAGTACAATCTAAATCAATACTGAATCTGATCAATATCAATCTACTGATGTTTCGACGGTATAACAATACAGTCTCGATACCAATCAACTCACATATAAACACTCGATAACATTAAATCATAATCCTCAACAACATCAATCCACAAGACTCAAAATCTGTATCATTTCATACACATATATGCTCGAATTTCATAACAAAGGCATATCCTATCCGTTTTTCAATCCGGTATCAACTATGTTTGCTCTTCCATCTCAACAACCTATACTATCAAGCATATATGAATTCCTCCAACACGTGTATCAAAACATGCTGAAAAGCAATAAAATGTATACCCTTTTCGAAGCCCTTATCAAGAGGATCAAGAATCTAAGCTCGGATTTGAATTCCGTTGGCCGGATCATTCAAAACCCACAACTTAAGCTTGAAGAAAACTTGACCTTTCCCTGGAGTTTCTCTCGGTAGTCTGATGTTGAGAGGTGAAGAGTTAAGAACAACACATAATATTGCATGTCCAAGGGCAAGTGTCTTATTTTTCAGCCAACACGTCTTACCGCGGGTGCGCTCACCTTTAGACCGCGGGTGCGCTAAGCTCACGACATCCCATCCAAAATTCTAGAATCTACGACCGCGGGTGCGCTCAGTCATGTACCGCGGGTGCGCTAACCCTACTGTAGAAACACCGTGGGTGCGCGCTGTCTCGTACCGCGGGTGCGCTGTCGTCTGTATGCAGCAATCCAACTCACTGCCCACACACCGCGGGTGCGTTCGAATTTGAGGCGCGGTTGCGGTCTCTCTCTTTGTCAACAACTCAATTTGCAACGTCGCTTCTCCATGTCTGTTCTTCCATCGCCTTATTCATAATATATAACAATTCAAAAGTAACTAACTAAAATCTCGGGCATTACAGATGCCCTGCAAGCCAACGGTTGGCTGGAGAATTTATTGACTCAAGTTAAATAAACAATCTTTATTTTAATATAATTTAACTTTTTATGGTCTTGTTATACTTTATCTGTATACCCATGCAAACAGCATAGATAAAGTCCTTGATTATGCTTTAATACAAATGAATCGTAATTCGATGTTGAAACTCATTTGTAATCACTGCATATTCTAAATTCGTTCCTAGTCGATTCAGCTGCCTAAAATAGGGATAAAGGTCGCTTGAGCTCGAGACTAGCATCTGTGATGTTGTGTACTGCATTTCTTGATAAGGACATAAAGATGTCCAAACATGCAGATGGGTAGTCATATGATGATTATACCGAACAACCCTCCCTCGGACTTTCCAAGTAGTTATTATTCATCGAGAGGATAAGTCCGTGGTTATGATTGTACACCATTAGTCCTTACGACCTGGGACAACACTGAGGTTCTATATGCTAGTGCTGTGCTTTGACTCGTTTACCGGCTCCAGGAGAGTCATCAGGTGGCGAGGTTGGGTACAGTTGCGACACATATAGGAGCCAGTGCATTGTAGTCGGGGATTCACCGCTCACCTGCGGGTGTGGATATCCTATGTGATCTTATGTAATAATAGTGCATGGAATCTCTAGCCAGAGTATGAGATGTACGTTGGAGACACAGTTCTCCAATAGTACACACGATGCCACTATTATATGTGTCACATAGTTATCGAATTATTATGCAACCCTCGATGAACCAATGGTTGCAGATTCGATCGGGATATATGAGATGAAGGGACCGTACTGTACGTTAATCATAATCGATTAGTTCTTGCAGGCTTTATCAGTGATATCTAGGGGATCATGGGGCGATGCTACTAGACGCTCTTACCATGATCTGATTGGTGCAATCAGAAATGAGTTCTGACATTCTTAATCAAGGTGTTGATGAAAAGAATGGGGCTAACTAGGGTAAGCTCGAATAAGAATAAATATTATTCTGAATCACAAAGAGTTGTGAACCCACGGCTAGCTGTATCTATGAACCATTGAGGGTCACACAAGTACTGGATCATTTGTTCCCGTTGAGAGAATAAATTCAAGGAGTTGAATTTATATTATGATATAGTAAATTCAAGGAGTTGAATTTATGATAATTAAATTTTGAAAAAAAAAAAAGGAGTTGAATTTATAAGATAGTAAATTCAAGAAGTTGAATTTATTAAATTTGGAGAGAATAAATTCAAGGAGTTGAATATATAAAATTTGATAATTTAATTTATTAAACTCAAAAGTTGGGTTTATTAAATATTAAATTATGGAGATAATAAAATTCAAGGAGTTGAATTTATAATTTAAATAATAAAGTCAAATGTTGAATTTATAATGTATTTAATTTATTAAACCCAAAAGTTGAGTTTATTAATTATTAAATTAAATATAGTGGGTAATATGTTTAATGAGCTTGTAGGAGGACAAGTCGAACATATTAAATAATTAAAGTTCTTAATGGAATTTGATTAATTAATTAAACTAGTTGGACTAGCCCAATTAATTAATCAAGTCCATTAATGTTAATTAAAAAGCCAATGTATTATTTTATGGTAATTAGGTCATCACTTAATTATAAATAATGGTTGATGAGCTAAACCCTAGCCTCCACTAATTCTTCCAAGGGTGATTCACGTGAAAGACATCAAAAATCCTCCAAATTGTTTTGGCTTTTTCCAAGAAAATAAATTTTGATTCCTCTCTCAAATATTTGATCTCAACGTAAAAGTTCTTCCAAATATTCTAGTGCTATTTGGAAGAGGAACAAATCATCTAGTCAAAATAAATAAAATTTTTAAAACTTCCGCTGCATTTGGGCGTGTAGAAACTGAGATCCAACACAAACTTCATAGTGGTTAAAGTTGCCATTAACGTCCCAACAAGACACTTATCAGCAGTTTAGGAACGTTCTCCCACAAATTTCATAAATTCCTTAGCACTGTCAATATGAGGAAGAGCAGACTTTATGTTGTTTGCCACACTCATTCGCATAAGCATTAGGTTCAATCTATTTGATCTTTCCCAAGCTTCAAGAATGATATTTTCATCATCACTACTAATATCAGTAATAGTAGCAGGTTTCTCAACTTGAAGTGACAAATGAAGACCCAAAACACCAAGGTGAAATTGGATTTGTTCGCACCAATCAGAGAAGTTTAGACCATTAAACATGGAAATAGATGAAGCATGCGTTTGAAGTTAAACATCAACAGATACTAAAAGAATAATATAATGATCATGTGTTAAATGCTTTGAGTACAACGTTTACATATTCAGTACCGATAAATATTAATTTATATTGATATTCACCTTTGGGTAATACAACAATATAAAACATTATGATGCTTAATAGTTTACTGTAATTTGGTAATCAAGATATTTAAGGAAAATTATTTTGTTATCTTTGGATATACAAAATATCTAGCATAATATGTTAATTACAACATTTTATATTCATAAATTATAAGAACAAATTATCAACCTTTGGGTGATCCGTAAATGCCTTATAGTTGTGAATTTTTAATTACCTACAACTCTGGTTTTAATTCCAAGCATCACATACTTACATGTAATTAAAGTTTGATTATATAATTTAGAACTTATTAACTTTATGGTAAGATCACTTTAGTGATTGATAAACCAACATGAAATAAATTCAAATTATATGACTAGAGCAACGTACAAGTTTGCATGAAAAGGTATTGATTTGCCATCATATTTTCAGTAATATAGACAACATAAACAATTGGCAGCAAATATATTTGACAAATATATATAATCATTAACACAAAGGTGATTAGCTTTGCAGCGGAATATAACACCATTTGAATTCTGAGTTCATGAATTATAATATAAACGAATGGAAAATTATGAGTTCTTAAACCTTGCTCTGATACCACATGTAAAATCTAATGTAATTCATGACAAATTATAACTCACACACATATAATTTGAAATATATATAGATCTTAGAACTTCATAATAATCACATTCCATTAGTTACAAAATTATTAATCACTAACCTTTGTTTGCCATAGATTCCTTCTGTTGCGCAATTGAAGAAAACAATTACCTCTCTTTCCTAATTTGTTGGATCTCGGTTTTCCACGTGCCCAAACGCAGCGGAAGTTTTAAAATTTTTATTTTATTTTGAAAAACAAAATAATATTTGGACACTCGTATGGTTTTCATGAACAAACATTCATAAGATGTTTAGAAAATTATACCTTTGGTGAATAATTTCACTTGGCACCAACTACTCCGGTATTAGCGGACGTAGCTCTTGTTGTAAATCCCTACGAACGTTCTTCGATCTAATTCTTTAATCTTCGAATCAGGTCCATGACCAGATTACTTGTTCCTCTTCTAACTTGCACTAGAAAGTATAGAAGATTTTTGCGTAGAAATAGAACACCCAATTTTTGTTCAAAACTTTGAGAGTATTAATCTATGGAAGAGCCGAAATTTTCTTGTCAATATCCAAGCCAAAGTCTCGAATATACTTATGCAAAAATTGAGAATAAAAAGAAATCTAAATCTTTCTTCTTTTTTTTTTATCATTTATTTAATTAATTTAATTAATTAAGTAAACTAAATATTTGGAGGATTATGGTTGTGATTCTCAAAATCTCACAATCCAAATTAGTGGAGGCTATAATTTTAGGTCAAAAATTACATGACCTAATTATCATAATTAACATTAATGGGCTTGATTAATTAATTGGCTAGTCCAACTAGTTTAATTAATTAATCAAAATCCATTAAGATCTTTAATTATTTAGTATGTTTGACTTGTACTTCTACAAGCCCATTAAACATACTTCTCACTATATTTAATTTAATTTTTAATAAAATCAACCTTTGAGTTTAATAAATTAAATCGATTATAAATTCAACATTTGAATTTAGTTTGAAATATAAATTCAACTCCTTGAATTTATCACATCCAAAATTTATTATTTAATAAACTCAACTTTTGAGTTTAATAAATTAAATTCTCAATTTTATAAATTCAACTCTTTGAATTTATTCTCTCCAAATTTCATAAATTCAACTTCTTGAATTTACTATCTCATAAATTCAACACTTTGAATTTATTTTCTCAAACTTTAATTATCATAAATTCAACTACTTGAATTTACTATATCATAATATAAATTCAACTCCTTGAATTTATTCTCTCAACGGGAACAAACGATCCAGTGCTTGTGTGACCCTCAATGGTTCAGGGATACAGCTAGCCGTGGGTTCACAACTCTTTGTGATTCAGAATAATATTTATTCTTATCCGGGCTTACCCTAGTTAGCCCCATTCTTTTCATCAACACCTTGATTAAGAATGTCAGAACTCATTTCTGATCGCACCCATCGGATCATGGTAAGAGCGTCTAGTAGCATCGCCCCATGATCCCCTAGGTATCACTGATAGTGCCTGCAAGAACCAGTCGATTATGATTAACGTACCGTACGGTCCCTTCATCTCATATATCCCGATCGAATCTGCAACCATTGGTTCATCGAGGGTTGCATAATAATTCGATAACTATGTGATAACTATAATAGGGGCATCGCGTGTACTATTTGGAGAACTCCTTCTCCAACGTACATCTCGTACTCTGGCCAGAGATTCCATGCACTATTATTTCATTAGGTCACATAGGATATCCACACCCATAGGTGAGCGGTGAATCCCCGACTACAATGCACTGGCTCCTATATGTGTCGCAACTGTACCCAACCTCGCCACCTGATGACTCTTCTGGAGCCGGTAAACGAGTCAAAGCACAGCCCTAGCATATAGAGTCTCAGTGTTGTCCCGGGTCGTAAGGACTAATGGTGTACAATCATAACCACGGACTTATCATCTCGATGAATGATAACCACTTGGAAAGTTCGAGGGAGGGTTGTTCGGTATAATCATCATATGACTACGCATCTGCATGTTTGGACATCTTTATGCCCTTACCAAGAAATGCAGTACACAACATCACAGATGCTAGTCTCGAGCTCAAGCGGCCTTTATCCCTGTTTTAGGCGGCTGAATCGACTAGGAACGAATTTACAATATGCAGTGTTTACAAATGAGTTTCAACATCGAATTACGATTCATTTGTATTAAAGCATAATCAAGGACTTTATCTATGCTGTTTGCATGGGTATACAGATAAAGTATAACAAGACCATAAAAAGTTAAATTATATTAAAATAAAGATTGTTTATTTCACTCGAGTCAATAAATTCCCTAGCCAACCGTTGGCTTGCAGGGCATCTACTCTAACAATCTCCCACTTGCCCTAGAGCCAACTACCCTTAATCCCATTGCTTCGCGATGCTTTTCAAAAAATGGTCCTGGCAAGGGCTTTATGAGTGGATCGGCAACATTATCTGCAGAGGGGACTCTTTCAACTGATATGTCTCCTCTTCCCACCATCTCCCGTATGATGTGAAACTTCCTTAGTACATGTTTGGATCGCTGATGAGACCTTGGTTCCTTTGCTTGCGCTTCGGCACCAGTGTTGTCCCAGTACAACGGGACTGGATCAACTCCATTAGGAATAACGCCCAACTCTTGGACAAAATTCCTCATCCAAACTACCTCTTTTGTTGCAGCAGATGCAACAATGTATTCAACTTCAGTGGTGGAATCCGCAACGGTGTCTTGCTTGGAACTCTTCCAAGAGACAGCTGCACCATTAAGCATGAATACAAAGCCAGAGGTCGATTTCGAATCATCTACGTCACATTGGAAGCTAGAATCAGTGTAGCCTTCCAATTTCAATTCTCCACCCCATAGACCATGAACAAGTTCTTAGTCCTTCTCAAGTACTTAAGAATATCTTTCACGGCCTTCCAATACATTGGACCAGGGTTTGCCTGATATCTGCTTGTAACACTCAAAGCGTAAGCAACATCAGGACGTGTCGATATCATACCATATATGATACTACCAATAGCCGACGCATATGGAATACGTGTCATCATCTCTATTTCTTCATCAGTTTTGGGACACATAGCTTTAGATAGAGTAATACATGACACATTGGTAAGTATCCTCTCTTGGACTCTTCCATAGAGAATCGCTTAAGAATGGTATCGATATAAGTGGCTTGGGTGAGTCCCAGCATCCTCTTCGATCTATCTCTATAGATTTGTATTCCCAACACATAGGATGCTTCACCCATGTCTTTCATGGAGAATTTACTTGCTAACCATACTTTAGTTGATTGCAGTAATCCTACATCATTCCCAATGAGCAGGATATCATCAACATAAAGTACTAGGAATGTCACTGCACTCCCACTAACTTTCTTGTACACACACGGTTCCTCAGGATTCTTCGCAAAACCAAACTCTTTGATAGTGCTATCAAATCTGAGGTTCCAACTCCTTGATGCCTGCTTGAGATCATATATTGATCTCTGAAGTTTGCATACCTTATGCTCACTTCCTACTGATGTGTATCCCTCAAGTTGAGACATATAAATTTCTTCTTTGATGTCTCCATTGAGGAATGCAGTCTATACATCCATTTGTCATATCTCACAGTCATACCATGATGTTATGGCTAGTAGTATTCTAATGGACTTAAACATAGCAACTAGTGAAAAAGTTTCCTCATAGTCAACTCCTTGCCTTTGAGTATAATTTTTTGCAACCAGTCTTGCTTTGAAGGTCACTACCTTCCCATCCGCCCCAAGCTTTCTTTTGTAGATCCATTTGCATCCTATGGGAACGATTCCCTCAGGTGGATCCACTAATGTCCAGACTTGGTTTGAATACATAGAGTCCATTTCTGACTGCATGGCTTCAAGCCATTTGGTTGAATCAGTATCAGATATTGCTTCTTTGAAATTCATTGGATCACATCCAACACAAGACTCATCATGGCCTTGTTCATGAAGAAGTGTATATCTTGCAGGTGGTCTAATAACCCTATCAGACCTTCTAGAAGCTTGTACTTCAACTACTGGTTCTTGGGAAATGGGTTCAACTTCTATAGTTGAGGGAGTATCTTGAATTTCTTCAAGTTCTATCATCTTGCATTTTCTATCTAATAGAAATTCCCTTTCCAAAAAGGTGGCATTTCTTGAAACAAACAATTTTGCTTCATTGGGATGATAGAAATAATATCCAACAGAATTCTTTGGATATCCTACAAAGTAGCACAAAGTAGATCTACTATCCAATTTGTCTCCCACTGTCTGCTTCACGTAAGCAGGACATCCCCATATTCTCATGTAAGAATATTTGGGAGTTTTTCCTATCAGTATCTCATATGGTGTTTTATCCACTGCATTAATATGGACATTATTCAACAACATTGCCGCGGTTTCAAGCGCAAAGCCCCAAAACGATATAGGCAATTCAGTGAATCCAATCATCGATCGAACCATGTCAAACAAGGTTCGCTTACGACGTTCAGAAACACCATTCAATTGTGGTGTTGCTGGTGGAGTCCACTGTGAGAGAATCTCATTCTCTTTTAGATAACCCAAAAAAATCATCACTTAAGTATTCTCTACCTCGATCAGATCGAAGTGCCTTAATACTTCTTTCAAGCTGATTTTCTACTTCAGATCTGAATTCTTTGAACTTTTCAAATGCTTTAGATTTGTGTTTCATCAAATAAACGTACTCATACCTCGAATGGTCATCAGTAAAGGTAATGAAGTTGGAATGCCCAAATTTTGTGCTAACACTTAACGGGCCACAAACGTCTGTGTGAATCAAATCCAGTAGACCATGTGCACGTTCCACGTTTCCATTGAATGGAGTCTTTGTCAATTTTCCTTTTAGACAGGACTTACAAGTAGGTAGAGAATTTATGTCTGACAAGTCAAACATGCTTTCTCCCAGTACCTTGTGCATCCTTCTTTGGGAAATATGACATAGTCTAGCGTGCCATATTTGTGTGAGATTTGGATCATCTAACTTTCTTTTGGTTTTTGTTGAAATCATGTTTACTTGGACATTCACTTATCATTTACAGAACATTTCTGGCACATATAATTTCTTATGTCCGGATTTCTTGCAGTGAAATAAATATGTTCTAACTTATCGAGCTTTGTAGGCCTTTTAAGTGTCTTTCAGAGTTTGCCTCTTATTGGGATTGTTTTTCTTGTGAGGGACGGAACATTTCTTTCCCTTAACTTGTGGGCCATTTTCGTCTGACGAGAGGCCCATTAGAAAAACAACGATTCCTTGTTTTATGGTGATATCATAAGTTATAAGCGTATTGACTAGCTCTTCAAGGCTATCATCTATCTTATTCAAATTGAAGTTCACCATAACCTCGTCAAATGAGGAAGAGAGAGATAACAAATTGATGTTATCTAGTAACTTGTTAGGAATCACATATTCCAGGCTCACCACTTTCTCATTAAACCCAATCATATGTACACCACGCTCATGGGCCAAAGCCCCATCTTGCATGCGTGTATTCATGAGTTTTTAAAAGTGGTGTGCATCACTGTATGAGTTTCATGCACCATGCAACTCTTGCATGTGTATTCGAATATCAGTGGCAATCAATATTTCCTCAAACTGTCCCTACAGTTCATTTGACAAAGAAGCGAGCATGTTACACTTTAGCTTGCATACTATGGTCCTACCATCTTGCATGCTTTGCAGTTCAACAGGACTGACATTAGTGTGTATGTCATTTTTTCTGAATTCAGAACAATTTCCCAACCAGTCTTGAAAATTAGATTCAGTTAGCTTGTTAACAAAATTGGATTATGTGACGAAATCGAAAAATATACTGATATGGAAACAAAATAATAGTTGCCGATTATTTTAAAATAATTTTAAGATATAAAATATAGATTTTATTTTATAAATTCCCTCCCACTATTTTGACATTTCCACCACCCTCTGATGAAAAAGGGAAATCGCATTTACTTAGTGGGCACGTAGAGTACAATTAGCCAATTATAATCCCGAATAATATCAGCCAATTATAATTTTTAAAAGGTAGAATCCAATTGCATCCCTATGCAACCTCCGCGTGTTTTGCCTCACGTTTAATAAGGACCCAATAATATGACGGCGTTTATTTTCGCGTGTCAAACCGACCCATCAATATTGAATTGTAGTAGACGGTCGCCATGAGTTCCCCCAATAATATGAGCCGAAGTCATGGGAGTTCCACTCAATTCACATCATATGTCCGGTGGAAGTCACAGCTTTCCGGCGTACAGGCCTCCCCAATAATATGAGCTAGACACTGTCCGCGGGTAGCGATCAACATGCAACCACGGTTGATGGAAGGCAAGGAAAAATTAAACTCCTTTAATTTTTACTTTTCTGTTTGATATAAATTTTGAATCTTATTCAAAATGAGGGATTTTAATTTTAAAATTGTCTCATCATTTTAATTTAAAAATCGCGTGCCACGAGTTTGTATGTTTGCCGGATTCATGCAACTATATTATCTAATAATATACATACATGCATACTACTATATATCACATATATCATAATATGACATTCAACAATAAATAAGGATGATCGATCGCCAACAGTATTAGATCCATGTGAGCCAAACATGGATCCAGGTCCAAAACCTAGGTGAATGCAGGGATGCAAATGCAATTATTACAAGAGCCTTCATCTCGTTCATCGGGCCCACCATCTTCCAGTCTTGATCTCCCACTATTTCTAATAATTACATTTAAATAGCCATGGCACATAAGGGATACATCTCATGGGGTGGGAACGGGCCATAAACCAGGCCCACTTTAATAATATCAAATATGAAAAAAAACGAATAAAACAGTAAAATATCCTAACCTACACTTAACACATTGGTCAAGGCTCTTGATCATCCTTCATGCATTTAATATCAAATATTAACATCAATTTAATTAAGCGATTTAATTAATTGATCAATCATATATCTTATAATTTTATCACTAACCACCACAATTATTAAAAATTTAATAAATTAAATAAACTCCTTTATTTAATTTCCAATTAAATCAATAATAATTGATTTCTTATAAAAACTCATTTTTACAATAAATAATTAAAATCATATTTTAATTATTTATTTTACAAGACAATTATTAATTTTTCAAAAATTATTTGTCCAAAATAAAAATTGAACCAATTTTCAAAAATATCAATTTTACCCAAAAATTTGAAAAATCAGAAAATTGCACCCTGAGCCCAAACAATTCAAGCCCATCAATTTGCACGCTTCCCGAGACGATCCCGGGCAGCCGCCCTTGCTGCCCGCCCGCGGCCCGAACGTTTCGGGCAGCAGCAGTGGCCCTGCGCGTGCAGAACGCGCACAGGCGCTCGCTGGCGCGCCGGCACCGCGCGCGCGCGATCGCACAGGCGTCCTGCGCCTGCGCTTGCGCGGGGCACGCCGACGCCGCGCGCTGCGGTCGCGAAGGCGTCCGACGTCTGCGTGCGGGCGTTGCGCGCGCAGGCGTCTGTCGCCTGCGCGCTGCCGTGCGCGCACGCTGCGCGCCCCCGTGCGCGACCCTTCGCGCATGGGCTGCCCGGAACAGTTCCGGGCAGAAACGAAAATAAATTTTTTTTTTCTGGAAAAAATAAATTTTAATGGAGCTACAATTTTTTGAAAAATTTTCTTGTGTGGTTAGAAATAAATTATTCAATATCAAAACCATACGATTTAGAAAAACGTTGGCTCTGATACCACTGTTGGATCTCGGTTTTCTACGTGCCTAAACGCAGCGGAAGTTTTAAAATTTTTATTTTATTTTGAAAAACAAAATAATATTTGGACACTCGTATGGTTTTCATGAACAAACATTCATAGGATGTTTAGAAAATTATACCTTTGGTGAATAATTTCACTTGGCACCAACTACTCCGGTATTAGCGGACGTAGCTCTTGTTGTAAATCCCTACGAACGTTCTTCGATCTAATTCTTTAATCTTCGAATCAGGTCCACGACCGGATTACTTGTTCCTCTTCTAACTTGCACTAGAAAGTATAGAAGATTTTTGCGTAGAGATAGAACGCCCAATTTTTGTTCAAAACTTTGAGAGTATTAATCTATGGAAGAGCCGAAATTTTCTTGTCAATATCCAAGCCAAAGTCTCGAATATACGTATGCAAAAATTGGGAATAAAAAGAAATCTAAATCTTTCTTTTTTTTTTATCATTTATTTAATTAATTTAATTAATTAAGTAAACTAAATATTTGGAAAATTATGGTTGTGATTCTCAAAATCTCACAATCCAAATTAGTGGAGCCTATAATTTTAGGTCAAAAATTCCATGACCTAATTATCATAATTAACATTAATGTGCTTGATTAATTAATTGGCCTAGTCCAACTAGTTTAATTAATTAATCAAAGTCTATTAAGATCTTTAATTATTTAGTATGTTTGACTTGTACTTCTACAAACCCATTAAACATACTTCTCACTATATTTAATTTAATTTTTAATAAAATCAACTTTTGAGTTTAATAAATTAAATCGATTATAAATTCAACATTTGAATTTAGTTTGAAATATAAATTCAACTCCTTGAATTTATCACATCCAAAATTTATTATTTAATAAACTCAACTTTTGAGTTTAATAAATTAAATTCTCAATTTTATAAATTTAACTCCTTGAATTTCTTCTCTCTAAATTTCATAAATTTAACTTCTTGAATTTACTATCTCATAAATTCAATTCTTTGAATTTATTTTCTCAAAGTTTAATTATCATAAATTCAACTCCTTGAATTTACTATATCATAATATAAATTCGACTCCTTGAATTTATTCTCTCAATGGGAACAAAGGATCCAGTGCTTGTGTGACCCTCAATGGTTCAGGGATACAGCTAGCCGTGGGTTCACAACTCTTTGTGATTCAGAATAATATTTATTCTTATCCGGGCTTACCCTAGTTAGCCCCATTCTTTTCATCAACACCTTGATTAAGAATGTCAGAACTCATTTCTGATCGCACCCATCAGATCATGGTAAGAGCGTCTAGTGGCATCGCCCCATGATCCCCTAGGTATCACTGATAGTGCCTGCAAGAACCAGTCGATTATGATTAACGTAAAGTACGGTCCCTTCATCTCATATATCCCGATCGAATCTGCAACCATTGGTTCATCGAGGGTTGCATAATAATTCGATAACTATGTGATAACTATAATAGTGGCATCGCGTGTACTATTTGGAGAACTCCTTCTCCAACGTACATCTCGTACTCTGGCCAGAGATTCCATGCACTATTATTTCATAAGGTCACATAAGATATCCACACCCGTAGGTGAGCGGTGAATCCCAGACTACAATGCACTGGCTCCTATATGTTTCGCAACTGTACCCAACCTCGCCACCTGATGACTCTACTGGAGCCGGTAAACGAGTCAAACCACAGTCCTAGCATATAGAGCCTCAGTGTTGTCCCAGGTCGTAAGGACTAATGGTGTACAATCATAACCACGGACTTATCCTCTCGATGAATGATAACCACTTGGAAAGTCCGAGGGAGGGTTGTTCGGTATAATCATCATATGACTACCCATCTGCATGTTTGGACATCTTTATGTCCTTATCAAGAAATGCAGTACACAACATCACAGATGCTAGTCTCGAGCTCAAGCGGCCTTTATCCCTGTTTTAGGCGGCTGAATCGACTAGGAACGAATTTACAATATGCAGTGTTTACAAATGAGTTTCAACATCGAATTACGATTCATTTGTATTAAAGCATAATCAAGGACTTTATCTATGCTGTTTGCATGGGTATACAGATAAAGTATAACAAGACCATAAAAAGTTAAATTATATTAAATAAAGATTGTTTATTTCACTTGAGTCAATAAATTCCCTAGCCAACCGTTGGCTTGCAGGGCATCTACTCTAACATAATTCTCAAGTCACATAGCTTTTTTTTGAGTGATAGATTATGATATATGTGCTCCTCTCTTATAGGGAGAGAAGACCGTTTCACGTAAATCGAATAAAATGACACGTTCTATCAAAGTGTGTTATTAGTATAAAACCACTCTGACCAATTCAACTTCCAGTGAGCTGAAAGGAAGGTCCTAGAATATCCTTCTTATTTATTTAATAATAAGCATTATCTATTAAACAATAATTAGATATTAAAATATTAATTAAATATATAATAATAAGGTGGCACATGGGCCACAAAACTAACACAAATCTCCTACAAAATCAATGAAATCAAGTACCACGAATTCGGAACTTATCGGAGATGAGAAGCGCTGTGTAATTCTGAACCGTCACACAAAACTCTCACAATTCTGACTGGAAAAAAGAAAATAAGAAAGAAGGATTTTAGATAGAAATAAATTTATCGCCTGCTGAAGAAGAGAAAAGAGAGGATTGAGCAGGAGAGATTTGGGATTTGGCGCTATGAATTGATGGGGAAATGAAGGATTGTATTAGAAAATGATTGAAAATAATATATGGGCATTTAATTTTATGAGGAAATGGAAAATTACTTGCTAAACCTTACTGTTGAATTTTTGCTTTGCATTTTGAATTGAAACATTGAATGTAACAAAAATCGAACACATTTTTTTACCGAAAATCAAATAAAAAAAGAAAACTATGTTTTGCGCGGTTTATTTCATCCTACCCATGTGGGCATTGCCCCATGATAGGATGGATGGCCAAGATTTGCCCATGCATATATAAGACCCACTTTTTTTTTGAAATTGCTATGAAGCAGTACCTTCATTCTTTTTACTGAAGAATGAAAATAACAATATTAATATATTTTTTCAATAAAAAGAATTTTTCCCTTCCATTTTGTAAAAAAAATTTCTTGGCTTTTCCATTTATTTGAATGTACTATGATCATTTTATTTTGGATTAAAGAATATTTTGTTAGTATCAGGGTTATTCAAAAATATAATTTTAAGAATAATTAATCCGCATTTTTTATTAACAATGTGGTTTTTGTGCCGTCAGTAATAAACTATACTTTAAATAGTGTAGTGCCAAAAAAAAAACAGCTCACGTAAATCCCATGAATTATTATTAAATTTAATATAATTAAATAATGGTTTAATTAGTGCATTATAAATGATTAAATTATTTTATTAAATTATATACTCATAACCTTAGTCAAGAAGACATGATGACAATTGCAACCATTGTGGCCGCAACACTATAAGGGTTTGCAAACCCGAACGCCAACATCAACCAACCCCTTTCAGAGCCCCAACTACGTGGCATCAAATACAACTACGAGTCTCTTTGCAAAAACCGAGTTCCAACCTATGATGGGAACCCTGACCTGGAACTTAGCAACAATAGGCTGAAAAATATAGAAAGCCAACTTCATCTGCTAGAAGTTCCCGAAAAACTCAAGGTAGATGTGGTAATACCGTTTCTTGAGCATACAGCACGCAAGTGGTGGGAGACCATCTCACCAGCCATAGCTGAGAATGGACCAATTACGTGGCAGACATTCAGAAGGTAATTTCTGAAACAGTACTATCCAGCTGAATTCCGTTTTCAAAAGCCGAGTGAATTTGAAAACTTTAAGCAAAATTCAGATTTGACTATGATTGAGTACACCTCAAAATTCAATGACTTCGGAACGTACATTCCAACCATAATGTCATATGAGACCCTAAAAATGCACCGTTTCAAGAAAGAACTGCACAGTCAGATACAGTCGTCCCTAGCTGTATTCAAACCCACAAATTTTGCTGAATTTATGGGAGCTGCCATGAGCACTGAGACTGACATCAAGCGTAGAGAAGAATAAAGTAAGCACAAACGACCCTTTTCTGGTCAGTCATCCCATGGTGGACAGAACATTAAAAGACCCAACCATGCAAGTGGACCAGCCAAGGAAGCCTTCACCAACCCTTACAACAAGGAAATCAGGCCTTGTCCTAACTGCAACATGAGACACTCAGGAGAATGCTACTTGATTCTACCTTGACCCTTCGAAAATTCCTATACAATTATTGAATGCATGTGTGTCGTGTGGTTGAAGAGTCTTGTGGAGAATTTCTTAATTTTGAAAGTGGGAGGCGTGTAGTTGTGTGATGGGGAGAAGGGTTTTGAAATATTATATATTAAATCATTCTACTAATAGGGCTTAGGCCTATTAAGCCTCCTAATTAAGCCCAAAAACCTTTAATTAAATACCAAAGATTATTTTGTTTAGACTAGTTTGTGAATTTATTAGCCGGTTCCCAAAACGTTCTTATTTTTGTTGAAAAACCAACACCGATAAAAATTACGTCCCGTCGTATAAAATCACCTCCAAACCCCTTATTTAAAAAATATGAAAAAGCATCACCCATATTTTAAATAATTAAAAACAATTAACCAATAAAAACATTTTCTATTTTTCAGCCCTCGATTTCCGTTTCTCGATCGCAACTCGAATAACCTTTAAAAATACATTTATTGCAACCATGTAGAAAAATATATTTTAAAACTGCAAATATGCACAACACAAATAATTTATGCAATGGAAACAAGTAATTAAAATACAAGAGAATTTAATAACTGCATATATGTGGTTCGCGTGGGCTTTTAAATTTTCGAGGCGTTATAACTGTTGCTGTAATTGTTGCTCGAAGAAACGAGCTATTCCCTCTAAAGCACGAGTAGCAGCATCCCCTGGAGGAGGTGGTGGGGGTGCATTTCCTTGATGGTTCACGCTGTTCTCGGCTTGATTCTCATTAACAGGGGCACGTCTAGGAGGCATTTTATCTGAACGTTTTCCAAACTCTAACGTAACCAACATGCATTTAAAACTACGTTTTCTAATCATGGAACATATCCTTATTCATTTAGCAATTTAAGCATGTAAAACATATATACTCAAAAAGCTAGTAATCATGTAACGTAAACATATCATTCATGTCATCATGCAGGTAACACCATAATAAATATTAAAAAACATGTAAACTTACAAATCGAGGCTTGACGACTGATCTTCCTAGCGCTGATGGTGGCACAACCCTTTACAGGACCTTTGCTCTGATACCAACTGAAACGTCTGCCCTTTTTAATGCTTAAAATTACTAGAATTTTTTTTTAACATGCAACGGCCGAACCCTCAATACTTCATGAAAATATTTTTATAAAATATTTTTCACATTTTAATTAAAAAAACAACTAGTGTTTGAAAACCCAAAGGAAATTGTCAAAACATGAAATCGTCACTTGTTTTACCAAACCTAAAAAGCAATAAACGTGAAAAATATCATCCTCTCAAAAACTACTCAAAGAATAAATAAATAGTCTTAAAAATCTTTCAACGTAAAGCAAAATCATAAATCATAAGTGAGGAAAAGTAGAAGCGCTGGTCCTCGGGTTGTGTGCACCTTCAGTCCAGTCAGGTCAACCGTCAAGACCCCCCTCAATCTCACCTGGATCCATCAAACCTTGTGAGTCTAAAGACTCAACACATCATAATCTTGATAACAAGCAATACGTATAAAATCACATGCAACAGTGAAAGATACTTTTACGTAAAAATAAAATTTTCATGATATGCATAACATAAACCTCAACATTTTTCCTTTACCTCATTCATAACGTGTATCCTTTTATCATGATCATAAACATTTTTTTTTTATTGAATTTAGATAATCAATTTTGACATTCCTCATCCTCAAAAAGTCGATGGATCCATCTACATGTAACCACAGTACTGGGCAGCGAGGACATCAGCAACGATTTCTCGTCCACTGAGCCTTGGCCTATCCTCATCGAATTGAAATACGATCGTCGGGCTCTCTATGACGCCTTTTCTCATAAACAGGCTCCCTCTAGGGCCCCTTTCCCTCACGACATCCCCATTCTTATCTTCATATCCTCATATCCTCAATAGTCACAATTACTTCACTTCATTCAGCCTTTTACTTTTTCATCAATCCATAAAAATCATGCATTTAATATCATTTTTCTTTTAAAAACAAGCATGCAATATATTCTTTTTAACTTTATAGTTTCGTTATAAATTCCATAAATGAATCATAAAATTCCATGAACCTTTCACATAAACATTTTAGCTTAAAAAAATCCTTATACATTCAAAATAATCATAATAGCATGTGAAACAGTATTTAGGGTACTACCATGAGTTTACTAATTTTTAGGTGTAAAATGACCTTTTTACCCCTAGACATAAAATTCCTCGTTTTTGACTTTTTATTATTTCATTGAATCTAACATATCACAAATAATTATTTAAACCTAAATTAAAATTCCCATAATTTTACTTATCTTAAATACTAGACTTTTTAATTATTTCGTAAGTTTTGAAGGTGTTTTAATCCCGAAAAATTCCAAACTTTAATATAAACTTCCTAAATTCAAAACTTAGATTTTCATGATTATTTTAGCCCTCGTGAACCACGACTCGAGCCCTGTGAGCCGTGTTTCGATTTATTTTATCTTTTAAAAACTCTAGACCTACGTTTGAATCACCAACGAGCCATGCTGGATTTTCGTCGAGCCAAGCTCGAGCCATCAAGAGCCAACCCCTTCCCAGCCCCCTGATGAACCTCCTGGACTCATGCTAATCCCTAGGACCTGACCCTAAGTTGAAAACCGAACCACTCCAACCTGCACTCAAGCTGGCCGAGACTCCTAGTGCATAAGGACTCCAAGTTTTTGAGCCTAGGAACCTAGCCTTCGACCCAACCCATGAACCAGCATGCCGTGCACCCACCTAGGACCATTAACCCTTGACCTAGCCCGTCTCGATCCCCCTAAACTAGACCCTAGCTCCCCGCGTGCTGCTGCACTAGAATCGCGCACCACGCCCTCTCGGGTGGGAGTCCTAGCATGGCTAGGACTCCTTCCACAGCCCTTAACTCGAGTCCTAGCATGGCTAGGACTCTACCCTTGACCCTTCCCGGACCCTGGCCAAGCCCTGACCCCAGCAAAAGCCAAGCCGAGACCACATGTTCCCAATACCGAACCAACTTGAACACATGACATGAACTTTCGCACCAGCCCTTTTTGCTTGTTCTTTTGTGATTGCCGTGAGTCTAGTGTGTGTGCTAGGACCTTAAATCATGTATAAACCTTACTTGATCATAACCTAATCTCATGGCAGCCCCTTCACGTGTATAGAGCATGATTTTGGATCAAAATTCATAAGTTTAGGACTTTTATGAGTAATATTTCGAAAATAATAATATGAATGTCATAATTTACATATTAACCATTTTTAAAACGATAATACGATGTGATAGACGAGAAAAGGAGATATATGGCGTGTCTTTGCGTTTTAAACGCACGATTATCCGTTGACGATGAAGAACGGCGACGAGGAGGGCCTAGGCTTGATACACCCTTGAAGCTTTTCGATTTTTTCTTCCCAAATTGAGGTGCGTGTCGTGTATAGTGTGGAGTGAATTTTGTGTGAGCCAAAATTCTGAATTGGGGCGTGAATAATGATGGGGGTAGGGTAGGGTTTTTGAGTATTAAATAGTTAATTATTCACTAATTAGGCTTAAGCCCACCAAATAGGTAAATTAGGCCCATTAGTGCTTAATTAATAAAAAAATAATTTTGTTTAAATACGTTTATGAATTTATTAGCCGGGTTGCCAAAAAGTTCATATTTTTGTTGAAAAACCAACACCGATAAAATTTACGTCCCGGCGTATAAAATCACCTCAAAACCCCTTATTTTCAAAAATATGAAAAATCATCACTCATATTTTAAATAATTAAAATTAATTATTTATTAAAAATATTTTACGTTTTTCATCACTCGGTCTCCGTTCCTCGATCGCAACTTGAATAATCCTTAAAAATAATCAATGTTGGGATAGATATAATGAATTACTTAATACATGCTCACATCATGGTTTTGAAACATGGAGAATAGTTTCTCGCTTTTATGAAGGTCTAATATCTAAAATAGGCAAATAATAGAATTCAAGTGTAATGGAACTTTTGAAGATAAAAACCCAAATGAAGCTATGGAATATTTGGATTCATTAGCAGAAAATGCTCAAAATTGGGATAATATAGGCACAATATAACCACCAATAATTAAAATCAATAATTCAACAAATGGAGGTGGTATTTATAATCTTAAAGATGATATAGATATTCAAGCTAAACTTGCATCTTTAGCAAGAAAAATTGAGTTCAAACGAACTGCAATCTTTTTCTGTCCGTGTAGATGCCACCAGAGCGCCTTCTACTTCTAATAGGCCATGAACTAGATCCGAAACGCGTGATTGGTTGCATGGTATTAAGAAAGACCTTCAAGGAGTTGACTTTGAGGAAACCTTTTCTCCAGTTGCAATGTTCAACTCTATAAGGATATTTCTAGACATAGCTGCATGGTATGACTATGAGATATGATAGATGTATGTCAAGACAGCCTTTCTTAATGGGGATATTAAGGAAGAGATTTACATGCCTCAACCTGAAGAGTTTACATCTATCAGAAGTGAGCATATGGTATGCAAACTTCATAGATCTATCTATGGTCTAAATCAGGCTTCTAGGAGTTGGAACCTTAGATTTGATAGTACAATCAAAGAGTTTGGTTTTACTAAGAATCCTGAGGAACCCTGTGTGTATAAGAAGGTCATTGGGAGTGCTGTGACATTCCTGATGCTTTATGTTGATGACATTCTACTCATTGGGAAGGATGTAGGGATGTTGCAATCATCTAAAATATGGTTAGCGAGTACGTTCTCGATGCAAGACTTGTATGAAGCATGATTTTGTATTGGGAATAGCAGATCTATAGTATAGATCAGGAAGATTGCTTGGTCTCACCCAGTCCACATACATTGCTACCATCGTTAAGCGGTTCTCGATGGATGAGTCCAAGAGAGGACATCTACCAATGTGTCATGGCATGTCCCTATCCAAGTCTATGTCTCCCATGACTGATGCAGAGATAGCGGTGATGACACGCATTCCGTATGCATCTACAATTGGTAGTATCATGTATGAGATGATAACTACACGTCTTGACGTGGCTTTTGTAATAAGTGTAGTGAGTAGATATCAATCGAATCCTGGTCTTCCACACCGGAAAGCTGTGAAAGACATAATCAATTATTTGAGAAGGACCAATAAGTTGTTCTTGGTTTATGGGGTGGAGAACTGAAATTTGAAGACTATACTGACTCTAGCTTCCAAAGTGATATTGATGACTCAAAGTCAACCTCTGAGTTCGTATTCATGCTCAATGGTGCTGCTGTCTATTGGAAGAGTTTCAAGCAAGACAGTACTGCGGATTCTACCACTGAGGTCGAATACATTGCTGCATCAGCTGCAGCAAAGAAGATTGTTTGGTTAAGGAATTTCGTCCAAGAGTTGGGCGTCATTCCTGATGGAGTTGCTCAAATCTCGGTGTTTTGTGACAACATGGGAGCCATTGCTCAGGCGAAGGAACCAAGGTCTCATAAAAAATCCAAACATGCATGGAGAAAGTACCACATCCTCCAAGAGATTATGGAAAGAGGAAAAGTGTCGATTGACGAAGTCGGCTCCGCAGATAATGTTGCAGATCCACTAACTAAGCCTTTAACTGGACCATTATTCGAGAAGCATCGCGAATCAATGTGTTTGAAGTATATGGGTAGTTGGCACTTGTGCAAGTGGGAGATTGTTAGAGGAGGTGCCAGTCGAGCCAAGTGTTGGCCGAGGGTTCATGTTTAAACTCTATTTATAAAAAATCTTTATTTTTAATTATATTTTAAATTATTGTTTTGGCACATCTTTATATGTATACGCATGCTTGTTGCATATATAAAGTCCTTGAATATAGAAATAATAGAAAGAATATGAGATGCTCATATGATGAGTATCATGAAACTCATATTTGTAATACTGTATATTCTAAATAGTTCCTAGTCGATTCTGCCGCCGCTAAGAAGGATAAAGGCCGCTCGAGTTTGAGACTAGTATCTGCGATGGGACTACCATGTTTCATTGGTAGGGAACATTGTGATGTCCGAGCATGCAGATAGGTGCTCCTTGTAGAGTGCAATGAACAACCCTCTATACAGGACTTTCCAAGTGGTTATCACTTATCGAGTGGAAACGTCCTAGTTTATGGTTGTACACCATTAGTCCTTATGACCCGGGACAACATTGAGACTCTATATGCTAGCATTGCACTTTGACTTGTTTACCTACTCTCATGGGGTCATCGAGTGACAAGGTTGGGTGTTCTGTCAAAACATATAGGAGTCGATGCATTGTAGTCGGGGATTCACCATTTACTTTCGGGAATAGATATCCTATGTGATCTCATGTGTATATAGTTTGAAATCTCAGATCAGAGTGCTGGTGGTAAATAAGAAAGGGATTTCTTAGATTACACCATCGATGCAACTACGACATGACATATAGTATCGATCATTTGACAGCTCTCGATATACAAGTAGTTGTCGAAGCGGTCGAGATATATGAGATGAAGGGACCGTACTTTACGCTAGCCATAATAGATTGGTTCTTGCAGTCAATATCATTTGATACATAGGGAATCATGCAAATGATGTTGCTAGGCCTTTAACATGATTGGTTGAGTACTATCAGACTTGAGTTCTGACGTTCTTATTATGAAGGAGTTGATAACTAAGAATGGAGCAATTGGGGTATGCTCATACAAGGACATATTTAGTCCCGAATCACATTGAGAAGTGAACCCACGGCTAGTTGTATCATTGAACCATTGAAGGCCACACAAGTGCTAACTTTCTAGATTCCGTTGAGAAGGAAAATAGTTCAATGTGTCGAACGACTTCTAAAGGAGTTTATAAGCGCAAAAAAAAATAGAAGCATGACTTCTACAAGAGGATTATGGGGAATGTAACTTTTAATTTGTGGAAGTCTTCCTAAATTAGAAGTTGGCACAAATAAATAATGTGTTTGAAAATTGTGATTTCATAAACATTATTATGGACTAATTTAAATTAATTCAAGTGTTGAATTAATTAAACACTACTGGACTTTTTAAAGTCCAAATAATTAATTTAATTCAAATGTTTAATGAATTAAATAACATTGGGCCTTGTAGAGCCCAATTAGAAATAATTATTCAACTAGTGGGCTTGAGTAAATTCAAGTAAACTTTAATTGGTCTCAAATTTGTTTGAGACATTTAAATTAAAGTCAATGGGCTTTGTATAAGCCCAAATAAAATTGCATGATTGGGATATGAAGGGTTGGAGGGAATTTTTTCAACAAACAATGCATGGTATGCTCATGTAACTTTAACTTTTTACACAACCGAGAAAATTTTTCTCTCCCCTTCATTCCAAGTAAATGGCCGGAAATTCCTCTTCATTTTTCTCCAAATTTTACTTCTTCAATTGTTGAGGATAGCATCTCCTTCTCAAAGAAAAATCCTCTACTTTTTCTAGTGAAAAATTAGAGGGGATCTTCATTGTTAGTGGTGGGCTTAATTTTTTAGCAATAGGAGGCTTGTAGATTGTCAATCCTTCAAGAGCTAAGTTGTTGACAATTTATGTGGAGCCATCATCAATCTTTTGTGATTGATAGGTAAAGAAATTTCTAAAACACTCTATGTATGGCATTTTTGTGTTTTATGGTATTTTCTACACACAATAAGTTGGGGTGCTTGGTTTTCTTGTAAAATATTTGGTTTTGAAACTTTTGTTGCGTATTCGGGCACCGTAACCGATCCGCATTCAGCTGCACCATACCAGACCTCACTCTTGCACCTAAGGACCTTTAAACATGTGGAAAAACATCCCTTCAAGTACCCCACAATGGCAGCCCCTTTGTGCATCAATAGCAAGAGTTATAAAAAAAATAAAAATATAGTTTTATGCATATAGTCATAACGAAAATAAAAGTAGTGCATCATATTTTTCATGCGAGGATAATTAAATATACATAATATGGTGTGAAAGATGTTTGAAGAAAGTTTACGGTGTGCCTTTGCATTTATTACGCACGAAAAACAACTTACAATGCGAATAACGTCAATGGAGAGGAACCCAACTGAAATCCTACGACTTACACGTGAATTTTCCTCTCAAATTCTTGTGGTGTGTGTAATTGTGTTGCTGATGGAGAGTCCTTGTGTTTTTAGGGTGAGGGGCGTGTATTTTGAATAGAGTAAAAGAGCTTGGAAGCTTGATTATTTGATATAAAATACAGGGTACAAGTTTAGGCCCATTAACCTAGTATAATAGGCACATTAAGCCCATTAAATAATATTTAAAATATTTTGTTTAGGAAAGTGAAAAAATATTAGCCGAGTTCTCAAAAAGTGCATATTTTTATTGAAAATCGATTAGCGGTTCAAAATACGACTCGGCGTGTAAAAACACCTTAAAATACCTTATTTCCGAAATTCCATTAAAATATACCATACATTAAACCATTAAAAGTAATTATTCAATAAAAATATTTTCCCTCATATGGTCATCGGTCTCCGTTTCTCGATCGCGTCTTGAGTAACTTTTAAAACACAGTTTTATTTATGCATTCATGTAGAAGACTACATTTTTAAACATGTAAACATGCACACCATATTTATCATGCAATTAAAACCATATAATTATTCATTTTTTATTTTCCCTATATTTGCATGTAGTTAGGTTACGTTTCGCATTTTGGACCATACAATTCCTCTCTCCCTTAAATTAAATTTCGTCCTCGAAATTAAAATTTACTACCGAATAACTTTGGGTAGCGACTCCTCATGTCCCTCTCGGTTTTCCAAGTAGCTTCTTCCTCCGAATGGTTTAGCTACTTGAATTTGACCATTTGTATAACCTGTTTCAGAGTCTTCTTTCTTGCCTATCCAGAATTTGTATAGATCATTCCTCGTATTACATGTTCGGAGTCAACTGCAGAAGTTCATAATTAGTACATGTGAAGGGTTTGATATGTACTTCCGCAGCATCGAGATATGAAACACATTGTGTACTCCAGCTAGCATGGGTGGCAAAACCACTCTATAGTTAATGTTTCAATCTTCTTTAGAATTTCAACCGGTCCTACGAAACTTGGACTGAATTTGTCTTTCTTTCCAAATCTCATAGGAACCTTCATAGGTGTTACTTTCACAAATACATGGTAATCCACTACAACTCTATTTCTTTCGTCGCTTATCGGCGTAGCTCTTTTGTTGGCTTTGTGAAGTTTTCATCCTATCTCAGATTTTGACTACTAGATGTGCTGTATGCTTGATCAAGTCCGTACCAAATTCTCTTCTTTCACCAACCTCGTCCCAATGTATAGACTGATCTATAATTCCTCCCATATAGAGCCTTGAAAGGAGCCATTGCTATAAACAATTGGTAGCTATTGTTGTAGGTGAACCCGACTAGAGGTAACTTCGGTTCCCAAGTTCCTTTGAAATCGATCACACAAGCTCGGAGTAGATCATCCAAAATTTGGATCACCCTTTCTGGCATACCATCGGTTTAAGGATGGAATGTTGTACTGAATAACAACTTTGTCCTCATTGCTGCATGTAGACTCTTCAAGAAAGAAGATGTGAACCTCGGGTCTCAGACTATCTCTCGAATGTACAGCTCTGCATACTGTGTCATGGTGAATGTTGTCTTGATAGGTAGAAAGTGCGCTGATTTCGTAAGACAATCAACTATCACCGAAATGGCATTCAATACCTTGATAGTCCTTGACAAACCCACAACAAAATCCATAGTAATATTTTCCCATTTCCACTCGGGAATAGGATGTGGCTTAAGCTTTCCGGTTGGCCACTGATACTCAGCCTTAACTTGCTGGCATGCCAAACACTTGGACACAAACGCAAGATGTCTCGCTGATAGGTATTATTTTACGTATTTTATTGCATTAATTTTGTGTGTGTTTGCCATCATCTGTGCGTTCATTTCATAAATATTTTGTTCGTTTTATAATTAGCATATGCATATGATCGTGTCTAACTCGTATGTGATGAATTTTCAGGTAAATGATCGGAGAACTGAAATCGGAACAGAAATATGCAAGACACAAGAAATTTAGAGGACTTGGAAGAAAGCTTGGCGCCCGAGCGGTAGAATCTCACCGCTTCTACCCCTCGGGCGCCATTAGAGACTTCCAATTATTGAAGAGGTGCTGTCCAAGTGGTATGATCTTACTGCTCGTGCGCGAGATGTGCATTTCAAAGAGTGAAGTACAGAAGACTCGGGGCTCGGGCAGTAGAATCTTACCGCTCGACCGGTACTCAATTTGGAAAATATATTGAGGATGATATCTTGCCTTCTATGAGAAGTTGCCAAGTGTGGCTGCACAAAAACAACCCTAGGAACGTTTTTTGGGAGGAATTTCAGCAGCCAAGGTGATTGGGTAAAGGAGAAAAAGCATGGAGCAAGGCTTGGAGTGAATATTTGAAGATTTCCGAGCACCGTTCTTCGCATTTTCGTCACAACTCATATTTCTAGTTTAATTTTGTCTAGTTTAAACATTGTTTGCTTATTTGAATCATGACATCGAGTAGCTAAGTTTCATTATTTGTTGGGATTTAATGGGATCCTATCCAGAAACCTAGTTTAGTAATTCATATATCGCATCTTGATTTATTCTTGATTGTGCTATTATTTCATTAACGTTTTTGAAGCGTAGCAAACATCAATAGAGAAATCATATTGCGAGTGAGTTCGAGAGAATAGCCCGTGATAGGAACAAGTAGCATAATCCGTGGACTTACAATTACATAGAAATATGAAATCGGATACACGTCGATAGTGATAGTCCGGTAGGGCGAAAGAAAGGGGATTTCATAGAACGACATGTAATTCACCTTTGATAAATAATTACAGAGATTTAATTACTTAAATGAGTAGAATTAGTTTGGCATAGCTCGAGAGGGCGTGTTCAATTGGATATGAAATCTCGTCAGAAACGTAGATTATTGTTGAACGAATTAAGTAAATAATGAGAGGTAGGTGAACCGAGATTCCCAGCAAATTCATATCTCATTGAATATTTAATCAATCATTTAGCTTATTTATTTCATCGTTTAAGTTGTGAATAATTTCTTTGAATTTTTATTTAATCATAGTATTAGTAAACAATCATTCAAATTCTCGTTGCTAAAAAATTAATAACTATAAATAAGAATTGCGAAATACAGTCTCTAGTGGAACGATACTCGTACTCTCGTACACTATATTATTACTTGACGTCGTACACATTCGATTATTTCGAGCTTGAATATTATTAATTTTGACCAAGGACTTTACAGTGCATTTTTTGCTCGACCAAGTTTTTGGCGCCGTTGTCGGGGACTGTTAATCCACAATTTTATTCTTAGCTATTTATTTTAGTATTTTTTTATTTTGTGTTGTTGATACTTTCGATTTATTTGCAGGTATTTTTCTCCGTGCATGCTAAGATCTCTAGAGTCTGAACTAGAGATATTTGATCCCGAGATTGAAAGAACAATACGCAGAGCAGACAACAACAGAGGCTGAGAGACATGATGAACAGAACGAACGTTAGGAAGAGCATCACGAAGATCTAAGAGTCAAAGAACCAAGGCGAATACCCATGTTGTAGTACGCACAACCTTAGCTTGATGGAGCACGTCCAAGCATAGTGAGACCAACCGTCAGAGCGAACCAGTTTGAGATCAAACCAGCCATAATTCAGATGATCCAGAACATTGTCTAATTTGGGAGAAATGCGTTGATGATCCGAACACTCACATCGCCGATTTTTTTTAGAAATTTGTGACACTTTTAAATTTAACGGAAGTGTCTGATGATTCTGTTAGATTGCGTTTATTTTCCTTTCTCTTTGCGTGACAAAGCTAAATCTTGGCTGAATTGTTTTCTTGTAGGCTCAATCACAACTTGGGAGATATGGCCAAGACATTCCTCTTGAATACTTCCCTCCATCCAAAATCATGAAACTGCGAGCGGATATAACCACCATTTCTCAATTTGAGCACAATCACTCTACGCATCTTGGGAGCGCTACAAAGATTTATTAAGGAGATACCCACATCATGAGTTGCCTCTTGGGTTAGTTGTCCAAACATTTTACTATGGCTTAATTTCGTCTAACCGTACCATGATATATGCTGCGGGCCTGTGGGAATCTGTTGAGGAAACGGTCGAAGAAGGGTATGAGTTACTAGAGGAGATGGCTGCTAGCATTATCACCCTCAATCTGAGAGGAACAATCAAAGGAGGAGGTGCTGGAGTTCACCAGGTAAATGACTTTTCTGCTATCACTACACAATTAGAAGCACTTAACAGGAAAATAGACAGCTTGAATGTAAACGGGACATCGATGCGCCTGCAAGCGATATTCTATGATAAATGCGGAGGCTAACACTATGTTAAGGATTTTCAAGATAGTGGTCCTTTCTATATTCATGAGGAGGCACCAGTAAATCAAATGGGATTCAAAATTCGTCCTAGGAATTATCCTTACTCGAACACATATATCCTGGATGGAGGCAACATCCCATTTCTGATGGGGTGCTCCAAAACAGTCATAATCGACCACAAGAAGGACAATAGTATGGTAAGCAATCGATGTATCGACCAAAGCATAGAGAGGAGAGTCTAGTTTGGAGCAAATGATGTCTAAGTTCATATCATCTACCGAAACTAGACTACAGAACCTGGATGCATCGATAAAGGGTTTGGAGAATCAGATAGGTCAGTTGGCTAAAATGATCACCAGCAAAGATTCAGGCACCTTGCCAAGCAACACTGAAACTAATCCAAAAGAGCAGTGAAGGACATAGCATTGAGGAATGGGAAAGGTACTTGAACAAGAGGGGAAGGAAAAAAAGGATCAAGGAGACGAAGCCGCTGACACGTCCATAGGTAAGTCTTCTAACTCTACACCCGCACCCACTACACAATCTAAAATCTTATCCCTCCACCTTTCTCTGCATCATTGCAAAAAGTGAAATTGGATGCACAATCGGTAAGTTCTTTCAAGTATTCAAGAAATTGCACATTAATATTCCCTTTGCTGATGCTTTGATGCAAGTACCGAGCTATGCTAAATTTCTGAAAGACAACTTAGCTAATAAGAAGAAGTTGGAGGATCACATGATAATAAATTTGACTGAAAATTGCTCTGCATTGGTACAACACAAGATCCCACCAAAACTAAAAGACCTAGGGAATTTTTCTATTCCTTGCATGATTGGTGATTTTTTTTTTCATAAAGCTTATGTGATCTTAGTGCGAGTATTACCTTATTCCTTTATCTGTATTAAGAGAAACTTGGACTGGGAGAGCTAAGCCCAAACAGGATGTCCTTACAACTAGCTGACATATCCATCAAATATCCTCGAGGAGTCATAGAGGCTGTGTTGGTGAAAGTGGACAAGTTTATATTTCCAGCAAATTTTGTAGTACTCGACATTGAGGAAGACATGGAGATGCCCCTTGATTTTCGAGAGACCATTCCTTGCTACTGGAAAAGCCTTGATTGATGTCAAGAAGGGAGTTTAGATTGGGGAGTGGGAGAGGAAAAAATTATTTTTGATGTGTTTAATACTCTTCAAGCACACACTGCGCACTGATGACTGTTTTAGAATTGATGCTGTGGAGCCAGTTGTGTGTATTTTGTGCAGGATGATATGAAGGAACCATTGGAAGCCACTCTCACTACTGAATTAAAGGAGGATGACTTGGACGAAGAAAGAGCGGAATTAGTGGCATACTTAATGTCAACCATCCATGGAGGAAGCCAATAAGGTGATATTGGAGGATTTTTGGAGACCGAAGAGACTTGACTCCTCCGAAGTCAAGCATTGAGGAACCACCAACACTTGAGCTCAAGCCATTGCCTCCGCACCTAAAGTACGTATATCTAGGTGAGAATAACAAGTTACCTTTCATTATTTCTGCAGCGTTGACAGATGAAATGGAGGGAAAACTGCTGAAAGTTCTTAAGAGCACAAGAAGGGCGTTTTCCTAGAAGGTGGAAGACATCAAAGGAATTATTCCATCAATCTGCATGCACAAAATCCTGATGGAGGAGAAGTATTCACCCCTTGTGGAACCATAGAGATGACTCAATCCAAAGAGCAAGAGGTTGCTGCAGTTGGACCAATTGGAAGAATTCTGTGTCAAGCTATGACCTAGCATTGACCTACAAGGAGTGTACAAAGCAAGCACACGACAAGCGCATTGCACTGAGGAATTCAAAGAGGGCGAAATGGTGCTACAGTACAACTCCAAGTATGCGCTTATTTTCTAGCAAGCTCACGTCAAGATGGACGGCCCTTACATGATCACCAAAGTATTCCCATCGGGATGCATAATAACTTTGCGAGATGGGAAATATGAGCCGTTCACAGTCAATGCTCAATGACTGAAGCACTATTTGGGTGGCACAGTGGAGCCACATATTGGAGTCGCTCGATTCCAAAACAATCAGAGCTGATAGAATCCTACATTCCATCTCTCGACTACAAATTGAGAACTAATTTCTTACCTTCCTACTAAGTTTTAATTTTTTTTCCTTATTTAGGTTGTGTGTTTTTATTGGAATTTTGATTATTTTTATTATTTTGATTAAAAAAAAGGTTGATATGCGGGGGAAAGTTCGCAACCGAGCGGTAAGATGTTACCGCTCAAGCGCGAACGCCTCTGCCCGTGAATAAATTACAGTGCAGTTCGCGCTCTGGAGGTAGAATCTTACCGCTCGGGCGCGACTGCCTGTAAATAGACGCCCTTTTCTTTTTCCCTTTCAATCTGCACACAAATTCACCTAAACCCACCCTCACTTGCGCGTCTTTCTCTTTTTCTTTGGAGCAATCATCTCTCAATTCAGGTTTCAAGCGGCGTGGCTCGCACTCATCCATAAGAATAAAGCGGCATCCTCGATCGGTCACCTCTACAACAAACTTCACCATCTCCGTCGTCTATTACCATGGAACCCAAGAAATTGAAAGGTAATCTCGGCTCTTCCTCATATTGTTAGTTTGGTAGAACTCGATTACTGAATGAGGCGGCTCGGGCTCGGTATTACCATGCAAAAATTAATAAAAATCCGATAGTCGAGAGAGGCTTTCGTAGAAAATTTGAGGATAAACATTTAGGGACTCTTGTAAAGTAAGGTGGGCAGGGGATGGGAAAAAAATTTGGAGATCAACCTAATGTGGCGGTGATATCGGTGGTTCGAGAATTCTATGCCAATGTGGCGAAGGTGGCAGAAGGTAAGGTTTTTGTTAGAGGTCGACTTGTACCGTTTGATTCTGTTACAATTAACACACTACTAGAAACGGTTGATGACTCTGGATTCGAGGCATTGGTCGCCGACCCCATTTATGATATGATACTCGAGGCACTGTGCCATCCGGGCGCGACTTGGAAACCATTGGGTGGACCTCCAAGCTGTTTTGATGAGAAATATTTGAAAGCCCATATTGCCCTGTGGTATCTATTTGTGACAAGAAGGATGATTCTGTTCTCGCATAAGAACGAGGTGCAAAAGGAACGAGGGATGCAATTGTTTTCCCCGAAGGATACAACATTAATGTGGGCAAGCTTATAAATTCTCAGATCATGATGAGTGCGCACAAAGTCACATAGGTCTCTTCTTCCCCACCTCATCTCGAAGTTATGTGCGAGGGCAGGGGTTATCTTCTGGGATGACGAGGAATGGCTGCAACTGATGAAACCCATCTGTGTGGAGGACTTACAGCGGAAAGAGCGCGAAACGACAAATTGACTTCCCACTCACGAGGGAGATGCATGGTATCGAGCATCGCCGCCCGCGTCGCCTGCAACAAAAGCCCCGCAGGCGGGTCCCAAAACAACAATATGGATGAGACTCTCGCTTTCATGACTCATCAAGATCGAGTCAATGCGAGCTTAATGAACATTTCGTATTCGTCGA
>NC_134556.1:12726646-12833346 GCF_025594145.1 Primulina tabacum | reverse complement strand
AAATTTGGAAAGTTTGTTAAAGAAATGCTTTAAAGATTAAGTTTTATGTGTATCATTGGAAATCGATCGACAACTCATTGCTGAATGTTTCCCAAAACACTCACCCCTTATAAATTTCAGATAAAAACGAAGAGCAAATAAATGAGGAGGAGCAAGAAGCTTTCTGAATTTGGTGAATTGGTGATCGAGATCAAGACTCAAGATTTTTACTTTCTTTTTGTTTCCGCATTTGAAACCCTGATGTAAATTTTCATTTCATTGTCATTGTAAAGACAATATTGTTTTATGAAAAAGACTGGTTTGTTTTTGATACAAGGCTTAATTATTTTCAAGTAATTGTTAAACAATGACGAATGTCACCGATGCTTCGGACATGGGGCGTGACATTTAAGTGGTATCAGAGCCGCCAGTTTCATAATCCCGCGGGGATTTTGACAGACAAAATTTGGCGAAGTCAAATTTTAGCAAAAGCCTAGTGCATTCTGAAACAAACTTTCATCCTTTCCAAAATTCTTCTAGAAATTCGAATTCTATTTCCTTCAATCGTTCTGAAATTTCTTTGTATCGAAAATTCCACGACAACTTTGTTTCTATTATTTGTGCCTTTCTATCCTTTATATGATTCTAAGATATTACCTCCATTTATTCTAGGAAATGACAGGCAGACCACCCTGAAATAATCGAAACACCAGAGGGGTTAATCAAAACAAGGATGAGAATTCCCCAGGGGTGAATCTCAGCCGGGAAGATATGATGGCTATTGCTACTATAGTAACCGCCACATTGCAAGGAATTGTGAACCCTATTTCCAACGTCATTCAGCCGCCACCGGAACCACAACCACGTGGAATAAAATATCATTATGAGTCTCTGAGGAGAAATCGCGTCCCAACTTTTGATGGAAACCCAGATCCAGAAGTCAGCCACAACTGGCTCAAGAATGTCGAAATACAACTACATCTACTTGAAGTACCCAAAAAACTGAGAGTGGAGGTCATGATACCGTTTTTGGAACACCGAGCAAGGAAATGGTGGGAAACTGTGTCACCACCTTTGGCCGAGGAAGAACAAATCACATGGAAGCAATACTACCTAGCAGAATTTCGTCTACAAAAGTTGAGCGAGTTTGAGAACTTCAAACAAACACAAGACATGACAGTAATGGAATACACCTCAAGGTTCAACGACCTGGGAACCTATGTCCCAACAATCATGTCTGATGAAACATTAAAAATGCATCGTTTTAAGAAGGGACTGAACAGCCGGATTCAATTGGCTTTGGCAGTGTTTAAGCCAAGAAATTTTGCGAATTTGATGAGCGCTGCAATGAGCGCAAAAACGGATATTAAACACCGTGAAGAAGAAAACAGGAACAAGAGACCATTGGTCGGGCCATTTTGCTCAAAAATGGTCCCAAATTCAAAAAGCCAAATTATTCAAGTGGTCCTTCAAAGAGGAAACTTAACAGTGCTGGCAGTACAGAAGGAAAGTGGTGCGACACTTGTTGACAGAAGAACATTGAGGAATGTTATCGGAAAATATGTGCTTGTTTCAAATGCGGTAAAGTGGGTCACAGGATTAAGGATTGTCCAGACAATAAAGACAAAGGGACGGGACCCAACAAACCAAATGAAAACAAGACTAATGCTCGGGTGTATGCAATAACCCAGGAGGAAGCTGATAACACCAACGAAATGGTGGCAGGTACTGTTGTACTCAATGAAATACCTGCATATACTTTGTTTGATTGTGGTGCTACGCACTCATTTGTGTCTAGAAGATTTGCTAAGAAGCTTAAACTTGAGCATGAAATTCTTAGTGAACCATTAAGAGTGGGAACACCTGCAAGAAAAACAATTGAAACCCACAGTGTATCGAAAATGTCAAATTTGTATCAGTAAATAGATTTTTGATGCGGAATTAATTCAACTCAATATGATTGAATTTGACTTCATTCTGGGAATGGACAGGTTAGCTAAAAATCCTGCCATAGTAGACTGTCAAAAGAAAGATATTAGACTTCAGACTCCGAATAAAGAGGAAGTCATATATCATGGAAAATCCAAAGAACGAAAATATCTGTTATCTGCCTCACAAGCCTGGAAGGCCATAAAAGGAGGAGAAGAAATTTATCTGGCAGTAATCAATGAGATCAAAGAAGAAGAAGTCCCAAATTTAGAAGATATTCCAATTGTTCAAGAGTTTCCAGATGTCTTTCCCGAGGAATTACCGGGTGAGATACCCGATAGGGAAGTGGAATTTGAAATCAATTTGGTCCCTGGTGCTGCACCAATCTCAAAGGCACCATACCGAATGGCTCCTGCAGAATTAAAGGAGTTAAAGGAGCAACTTCAGGAATTATTGGACAAGCAGCAGATCCGCCCTAGTGCATCCCCGTGGGGAGCCCCAGTACTATTCGTAAAGAAAAAGGACGGAAGCTTGAGGCTATGCATTGATTACCGAGAGTTAAATAAGATCACCATAAGGAATAAGTACCCACTCCCGAGAATAGATGATCTTTTCGATCAGCTAAAAGGAGCCAAGGTTTTCTCAAAGCTCGATCTAAGATCTGGCTATCAACAGTTGAAGGTCAAAGCAGAGGATATACCTAAGACTGCCTTTAGGACAAGATATGGACATTACGAATTCACGGTAATGCCTTTTGGTCTAACAAATGCTCCTGCAGCATTCATGGACCTTATGAACCGAGTATTCAAACCATATCTCGGCAAGTTTGTGGTCGTTTTTATAGATGATATCTTGGTATACTCACCAAGTGAGGATGAAGAACATAGAGAACATCTGCGTCTCACTTTACAAACTCTGCGAGAAAAGGAAATCTATGCCAAATTCAAGAAGTGTGAATTCTAGCTGAAAAGTGTGGCGTTCCTAGGCCATATAATCTCTGAATTTGGGGTGTCAGTAGACCCTAGGAAAGTATAGGCAATTGAGGACTGACCACAACCAAAAACAGTGACTGAAGTAAGAAGTTTTCTGGGTTTAGCAGGCTACTATAGAAAATTTGTGGAAGGATTTTCTTCGATAGTCATTCCTCTCACCAAACTTACACAGAAAAATTCGAAGTTTATTGGGAATGAAGCATGTGAGAGAAGTTTTGAAACCCTTAAAACCAAGCTCGCATCTACACCAGTACTAATTCTTCCTGAGGATGGTAAGAATTTCACTATATACAAAGACGCTTCAAAGGGAGGATTAGGGTGTGTGCTTATGCAAGAAGGTCAGGTAATTGCTTATGCCTCACGGCAATTAAAACCGTATGAGCAAAATTACCCCCTCATGACCTTGAGTTAGCCGCAGTAGTTTTTGCGCTCAAAATCTGGAGGCACTACCTTTATGGAGTAAAATGTGAAGTGTTTACTGATCACCAGTGTAGAGCCCAAAATCAGTACACGTAAAACCCATGCATTTATTTAATTTTTAAATCATTTATTTAAATTTAAAATGATTTTTTTTTGTGATGCATGACCTATTTAAATTGCATTATTTTAAATTATGTATGTTTATGTGATGCACGTTAAAATGTTTCTCGAGTTTCATGTTTCAGGCGATTATTCGATGCGGGGTCGAGGAAAAGGGACCGAGGACGATTTTTGGTAATTTTAAATGTGGTATTTTATTTTTAAGTTAATGTTGGGGCATATTAATTAATTTAATAAGTTTCAGCATTTAAAAGCCTAAAATTATGTAATTAGTGACTTTAGAATTTTGAAACTTTTAAAGTTGGCTTTGTGCATTTTATTTGTTAAAAAGGAGAATTTTATAAAAAAATTTGAGTGTATTTATTTTTAATTGAGGAGTTGTTTAAAATTAGTGTGAGTTAACTTTTGATAGTATTTTAATTAGTTAAGTTAGCAATAATTTCTCCTTATTAAAAACACACACACACGTCACACACACTTACACATTTTTACACCCATCAAAACACAAAACACACACCTGCACATTTTATTTTCAGAATTTGAGAGCAAAAACCTACGGTTTCTCCACCTAAGAGCAGCCGCCCCCTCCCTCTAACCTTACAACAACTTTTCGTGGTTTTATTTCAAGAAAACCATTCCACAAGCGTCTCGGATCGTCACTCGCATCCTTCCCGCTTCGGAGTCGTCATTTCGGTAACGTTAAAGATTTAAAGGCATGTATATTCTGTTTTTCCTACGTCGATCTAGTCATATTATGTGTTGCGATGTTTTTATGTGAGAAAATACATGTGTGATGTGTAGAAGTTTGAGCAATCATGTTTGGATCACTTTTGAAACCATTTTTGGGATCTCAAATCTCATTTTAACTGATCTTTTAAAAACATAGATTTTTTGGTCGAGATTTTGGGCAAACTCTCAACGTAAGAAACATTGAACTATTTGATACCTTCGATTTGATATAAAGTTCGAAATATTTGGATAAAAATTGAGTGAGATATGATCATTTTCGTGGGACTTCTCAAACTGCGTTTTCTGAAAAATTATGTTATTGATGTGTTCTTGAAATTTTATTGTTGCAGGATTCGTTGGGGATCAATGAGAGATCGTTGCTGCATTTAGGTATGTTTAGTATGATGTTGGGTTTATATTTGGCATGCCGTTTAGTGTCGATAGGCACTTGAATTCATTAGAATTCGTAGGAAACGATTTGGTGTCAATTTCTGTGATTATGAGATTGTACTGTGTTAGGATGGGCGTCGTGTTTCGGGGGGTTTTTACAGGTTGTATAAATATAGTAGCATCCTAGATAGGGTCTCGAGGTTTCGATCCATAGTCCGTGCAATCGAGTTTAGAATGTTAAGAAATACATGTATTGAATTTTCGTGGGTTTTCAGTCAGTGCAGGTATCCGGACCCGGACACGGACCCTTACACGGGGTCCGTACCTTTGTTTCCTTTGAAGTGTCAAATTTGCGACCCCCACACGGACACTAGCACAGGGTCTGTGCCTTCATTCTTTTCGGTGTGTTTTTACAGTATCTACACGGACCCCTACACGGACCAAGGCACGGGGTCCGTGCCTTCCCTTTTCTTCACACATATTTTGCAGTACCGTACCTACACGGACCTGGAGCCGGACCTGGGCACGGGGTCCGTGTACCTCCTGTTTGGGAATAGTTTAGATTTCCCTTTGAGATTTGTTTTGGGGTTCGATGTCATGGGTTAGTACGATGATTTAATGAGGTCAAGTCCCGAGTGATCTAGAATGTCATAAGTTATTTTTGTACTTCGGTGGTGAGCACGAGTACCTACGTCTAAGCTGTAGAGCCCAAAATCAGTACACGTAAAACCCATGCATTTATTTAAATTGTTAAATCATTTATTTAAATTAAAATGCTTTTTAATGATGCATGATTTATTTAAATTGCATTATTTTAATTATTATGTGATGCACGTTAATTGTTTTATCGAGATTCATATTTCAGGCGATTATTCGATGCGGGATCAAGAAAAGAAGACCGTGACGATTTTGGCAATTTTAAAATGTGGTATTTTATTTTTAAGTTAATGTTGGGGCACATTAATTAATTTAATAAGTTTTAGCATTTTAAAGCCTAAATTATGTATTTAGTGAGTTTAGAATTTTGAAACTTTTAAAGTTGGCCTTGTGCATTTTATTTTGTTAACAAGGAGAATTTTATAAAAATATGGTGTATTTATTTTAATTGAGGAGTTTGTTTAAAATTAGTGTGAGTTGACCTTTTATTAGCATTTTATTAGTTATTTTAGCAATAAACTCTCCTAATTAAAACACGCACACACGTTTTACACACTCACACATACTTACACGTTTTTACACACACCAAATCACACAACACAAACCTACACATTTTATTTTCAGATCTTTTATATTTTGGAGAGCAAAAGCCTAGGGTTCCTCCACCTAAGAGCAGCCACCCCTCCCTTTTGAATTTCCAGCAAGTTTTCGGTGATTTTTATTGCAAGAAAATAGTGCCAAGTTCGTCCCAGATCAAGCCTCGCTCCGTCTCCGCTTCGGTATCGCCGTATCGTGAGTTTTAAATATCAAAAGGCATGTATATTCTTTCGTTTCTGCATCGATCTTGTCATTGTAAATATTTTGATGTTTATTGTATGAAAATCATGTGTATGTTATGTAAGAGTTTGAGCAAATATGGTTGGATCACTTTTGAAACGATTTTTGGATCTGAAAACTCGAATTTGCTGTCTTTTTAATTACTGCGATTATTCGGTCGGTTTTCCGGAAAAGCTTTTAACATATGAAACGTAGAAATTTTTGATACCTTTGATTTGATATAAAATTCGAAATATTTGGATAAGAAATGAGTGAGTTATGATTGTTTTCGTGGGACTGCTCAAACTGCGACTTTTATGAAAATGTGTTCTTGACATGGTCTTGAAGTTATTTGTTGCAGGCTTCGTTGGGCATCGCCGGGCTTGTGCTACTGCATTTAGATATGTTATGGGAGGTATTTAGGTGTTATTTGGTGGTTCGTTTGTGTCGGGATTGGCTTGGGATGTAATAGAAGTCGTAGGAAGCTAAACGATAATGAATTACGGGTTATTGTTGTATTGAAGTTGCTTGTCGATGCTTGGGGACGTTTGGGGTGTTTGTACGGGTTTGAATCAATGTAATAGCATTAAAGGATGAGTCTCGAGGTGTTGGTTCATGGTCCTTAGGCTTGGATTAAAGGGTGAATGATTAAGTTAGTGAATTTTTGTGTATTTACAAATACAGAGGGTACCTTGATCCCTTCCCGGACCCCGGCACGGAGTCCGTGTCCTTTTTCCTTCAAAAATACGAAATTCCAGTGCCTACCCGGACCCGTACATGGACCTCTACACGGGGTCCGTGTACCCTCCTCTTTAAAAAAAAAATTTAAATTTGAATAAAAAATATAGGATTTGTTTTGTGGTTATGAATATAAAACATATGATTTGTTTTGGGGTTCTATGCTATGGTTTAGTACGATAATGAAACGAGGTCAAGTCACGAGTGATCTAGAATGTCATAAGCTATTTATTTATTTCGGTGGTGAGCACGAATACCTACGTCTAAGTTATGCAAGTTAAGTGTTGAAATTCATGTTAGTATGTGCAGCAGTGGCCCTAAACGAGATCCAACGAAACCCTCAACGCCAAGTAAGTATGTTCGACGTGCAAAAGAGAAAATGTTCTATTTTTGAAGTATGCTAAATGTCTTGTGACCATTTTATGAATGGGTTTGGAAGTCGGTGAACGTGGCCGAGGACCTCTCCTCCCCGTTAAATTATGAACGGATTTAGATTAGGATTGGAAAGCGGTAGAGTATGACCAGGGACCAATCCACCCGCTAAATTATGAACGGGGATCTCATGTATGTGGCAGTGGATCTTCCCCGTCAGCCCAGTACTGTGGTTTAGTCTGATCAGGCGAATTTATGTATGGGTCACTTGCTTTGAAACATGCCTCTACGCAAAATGATGAAGTTTATATATGTTCAAGTATGTACAAGTATGCAAGCATGTTTAAGAAAAAAGTCTTATGTTGATGGCACATCTATGTTTATGTATGTATGTACATGTTTCATGTACGTTACGTTAAAGCATTAAATATGCAAATTCAAGTTTCAAGTATGTACGCTCTATTTTAAAGTTGCATGTGATTTTATTACGTATTACTCGTTACTCCCAGTGTATACGTGTTGAGACTTTTGACTCGCTAGACTTGATCGATGCAGGTGAGGATGCATTTGAGGAGACGAGAGATGTGGACCAGTGAGCTGGCTTGGACTGGGCGGGAGACTAAACCCGAGGACCGCCAAGTTTTAAGTTTTATGAAATATTTAAAAGTACTCTGATTTATGTTACTGGTTATGAGATTTAAGCAAATACTTTTGGCAAACTTTACTTCGAAATCTTTTGTTACAACGGTTGTTGAGATGAACAATTTATTTTTTCGAATTTTGAAAGTTCGCTTCTTATTTAAGAAAATTTTCAATTTTTCAGCAAATTTCAAGTAGTTAAAAGTATGGTACGTTACAGTTGGTATCAGAGTGGTGTTCTTGTAAAGGGTTATGCCTACTGCCAGTTGCAAGAAGCTCACGAAGTCACACCTCAAGTCTATAAGTTTTAAAGTTTTAAATTCATTCGTGTAATATGTATCTATTCATGATTTCAGTATGTGCATGTTTGAGTTCAACTTACGTGCATCTTATGATACTAGTTTTATGTTCATGCATGTTGGGTTTACGTGTTTGGCGAATTGTTGGAACAATATGCCTCCTAGACGCATGATAAATAGGGAAGCCTAGGATGGGGAGAGGGTCACTCCTCCTCATCCATCCCGAAGTTTGCAGGCTCAGATGCTTGCAGGGATGACCCAGTTCTTCGCACAGTTTTTGTAGAACCAGACTGCAGTAGACACAGAGGCAAGGCCTAGACCGGAGACAGTTTATGAGAGGTTTAAGAGGATGGATCCGAAGGAGTTCTTGGGGACTACTGACCCGATGATAGCGGAAGGATGGATTAAATCCATCGAAGTAATCTTTGCATTTATGGAGCTGCAAGATGCAGACAGAGTTAGATGTGCCACCTCCTTGTTGACTGGAGACGCCAGGCTTTGGAGGGAATGCACGTCAGTGTCAGTGAACTTACAAATACTGACGTGGAATGGGTTCAAGGAGGTTTTATACTCCAAATACTTCACTGAAGAAGTACGCTCCCGCCTGACCAAGGAGTTCATGTCGCTGCGACAGTGAGACAGCAGCGTGGCAGACTTCGTCAGGAAGTTCTAAAGGGGGGTGTCACTTTGTGCCCCTAATTTCTAACGACGCCTGGGAGAATCTGAGGCATTTTATGGATTGTTTGCGGTCGATCTTGAGCCGTGGTGTTAGGGTTGCTGGCCTTACAACTTATACAGTTGCCGTGTCGAGAGTTTTGGCAGCAGAGTAGGACCAGATGGACATTGAGGTCGATAGGCGTGGCAAGAGGCCCTATCAGGCACCTTGTTTTGAGGAATCTTTGTAAGTCATTAAGAAACTTATGATTAAGTGGATATGAGTACTGGAATTAGGTTATCTAAGACTACTTGGGTCGTGTAAGTTTTAATTTCAAGTTTATGAAATAGGTGATCATACAGGGATATTGGGTGAAATAAAAACAAAAGGGAAGTAGTTGTATTCAACATAGGTTACCAATGGTCGAATATTAAGATTTTTATCGAGTAAGAAATCTAAAATCTTTATATGAGGATTCTAGAATTCTGTAGGTTATAAGTGAAGTTGATTTATTAGAATTAGTCCATCATTAACAGGGGGAAACTTATTAAGCTTTATACGTTAGAATGAATTAAGTATTGAGGATACGTCAAAGTGTGACATTCGTTCCAATGAGGAAGGTTTAAGTTTCTTAGGCCTCAACTATAATGTAATTGGGAAGGAAATAGTTTAAGCAAGTGTTTGATGCTAGGAAGGTTTTATTATCTAAGCAGAATATCGATATTGTATATTTTGGGGTTTTATGGATTAATGTTACTCGAAATTTAATATTAGCAACAATCTTTATTTGGGATGTACTTATAAATAGCTAAGTTACGTAAGTTTGGTGTCATAAGGTAAAGATTCGATTCAAGGATCGTAGGTCAATATTATTACGGGGTTAAGATAAGGTTTAACTTTTGAGTGTAGTACCAAGGATAGAAGTTGATCAGAAACTTTTAGTGCTAAGATTTCTTAGGTTGAACTGCATAAATGATAATGTAATAGATCGATGAACATTACGGGTATAGTATAAGGAAAGTAAGATACGATAAGTTTGAACCTCCATTTCTAATATTGGGAATTGTGAGAAAAGTCAGAATTCGAGGTCATAGTAAAGTAAAACTAAGACAACCTTCAGCACTAGATATTGACATTAAGAGTTTTTAGTGATGTCGTTTGGACTGACTAATGCTCCAGCTATTTTTATGGACTTGATGAACCAAGTATTTCGGCCCTACCTAGATCAGTTCGTCATAGTGTTCATTGACGACATTCTTATCTACTCGAAGAGCCATGAGGAGCACGTTCATCATTCGAGTACAGTGTTGCATATTTTGCAGAGACACAAGTTGTTTGCAAAATTCAGTAAGTGTGAATTTTGGTTGGGGAAGGTAGCGTTTTTGGGTCATGTAATTTCTAGCAGCGGTATCGAGGTGTATCCAGCTAAAGTAGCAGCAGTTAAAGAATGGGTTGAGCCGAAGAATGCGTCAGAGATCCGCAGCTTCCTAGGCCCAGCAGGCTACTACATGAATTTATTCATGGAGTTTTCTTCGATAGCAGTGCCACTCACTTCATTGACTAAGAAGAATGCTAAATTCATATGGAGTATTGGATGTCAGAAGAGCTTCGATACTTTGAAGCAAGCTCTTATTTCAGGGCAAGTTTTAGCCATGCCATCAGGGCAAGGAGACTTTATGTTATGCACCGATGCATCTAAGCTCGGGTTAGGCGCAGTGTTGATGCAGCATGGTCGGGTTATAGCTTATGCTTCCAGGCAGTTGAAAGCGCATGAGAAGAATTACCCGACTCATGATCTTGAGTTAGCCGTCGTTATCTTTACGTTGAAAATATGGAGACATTAATTGTACGACGAGAAATACCAGATATTTACTGATCACAAGAGTCTTAAGTATTTCTTCACGCAGAAAGAACTGAATATGAGACAAAGACGATTATTAGAGTTAGCAAAAGACTACGATTGCGAGATTAGCTACCATCCAGAAAAAAGCTAATGTTGTGACAGATGCCTTGAGCAGAAAAGTTGCAGTCGTAGCATAGTTGTCAGTGCAGAGATCTCTTCAGTCAGAGATTTAGAGATTTGGGTTAGAGGTTTATCCTAAGAGCAGAGCTCCTAAACTGTCTAATCTGACACTCCGGTCTTCTTTGCTAGAATGAATCCGTGCAGGTTTGTCTTCAGATGAGCAGTTACAGAAATGGAGACTGAAGGATGAAGCCAAGGGCAGTGTACTCTACACAGTGTCTGATGGTATTGTGAGGTACAAAGGAAGGATGTGGGTGCCTAGTGTTGATTCGATCAGAGAGGATATTCTGACAGAGGCACATGCATCTTCGTATTCTATTCACCCAGGGGGTACCAAGATGTACAAGGATTTGCAGATTTTGTATTGGTGGCCAGGTATGAAATGAGATATCCGTCGATTTGTGTCTGAATGTCTCACTTGCCAGCAGATGAAGGCAGAGCATCAAAGGACAGCAGGAATGCTTAAACCACTCCCTATCCCCGAGTGGAAATGGGAGAATATCACCATGGATTTCGTTGTTGGATTGCCGAGGTCAGTCAGAGGATCCAATGCCATTTGGGTTGTAGTGGATTGACTCACTAAGTCATCGCACTTCTTGCCAGTAAAGACGACTTTCTCCATGACGCAGTATGCGGAGCTCTATATCAGAGAGATAGTCCGTTTGCACGGAATCCAAGTTTCTATTGTGTCCGACAGGGACCCGAGGTTTACATCGCCCTTTTGGAAAATTTTACATTTGGCCATGGGGATGAAGTTTCTTTTCAGTACAGCTTTTCATCCGCAGACAGATGGCCAATCTGAGCGAGTGATTCAGATTTTAGAGGATTTATTGCGAGCCTGTATAATAGATTTCCATGGGACATGGGAATCTAAGCTACCTCTAGTGGAGTTTACATAAAACAACAGCTTCCAAGCATCTATAGGTATGGCTCTCTACGAGGCACTGTATGGAAGGAAGTGCAGGTCACCAATTCATTGGGATGAGGTTGGTGAGAGAGCAGAACATGGTCCAAAGAAAGTTCAATAGACTGAAGATGTGGTGGTCAAGATCCGAGACATGATGAAGACCGCCCAGAGTCGTCAAAAGAGCTATGCTGATAAGAGAAGAAGAGATCTCGAGTTCGCCGTAGGTGATCATGTTTTTGTAAAGATAGCACCTATGATGGGTGTATAAGATTTGGGAAAAGAGAGGCAAGCTTAGTCCGAGATTCATTGGGCCGTTCTAGATTCTCGACAGAGTTGGGACACTAGCTTATCGTGTAGCCTTACCGCCGAATATGGCCGGAGTACACAATGTGTTCCACGTCTCAATGCTGAGGAAGTACCAAGCTAATCCTTTGCATGTTTTGAGCTACGAACCGTTATAGTTGGCTCCAGAACTATCTTACGAGGAAAGACCTGTCCAAATCCTAGACAGACAAGAGCGTAGACTACGGAACAAAGTAACAAAGTTGGTCAAAGTTCGATGGCTAAATCAATCCATGAAGGAGGCCACTTGGGAGACCGAAGCAAACATGAGTAATCGCTACACGGAGTTGTTCGGTAAGATTTAATTTCGAGGAAGAAATTTATATAAGTGGGGGAGGAACTGTAGAGTCCAAAATCAGTACACGTAAAACCCATGCATTTATTTAATTTTAAATCATTTATTTAAATTTAAAATGATTTTTTTTGTGATGCATGACCTATTTAAATGGTATTATTTTAAATTATGTATGTTTATGTGATGCACGTTAAAATTTTCTCGAGTTTCATGTTTCGGCCGATTATTCGATGCGGGGTCGAGGAAAAGAGACCGGGGACGATTTTTGGTAATTTTAAATGTGGTATTTTATTTTTAAGTTAATGTTGGGGCATATTAATTAATTTAATAAGTTTCTGCATTTAAAAGCCTAAAATTATGTAATTAGTGACTTTAGAATTTTGAAACTTTTAAAGTTGGCTTTGTGCATTTTATTTGTTGAAAAGGAGAATTTTATAAAAAAAAATTGAGTGTATTTATTTTTAATTGAGGAGTTGTTTAAAATTAGTGTGAGTTAACTTTTGATAGTATTTTAATTAGTTAAGTTAGCAATAATTTCTCCTTATTAAAAACACACACACATGTCACACACACTTACACATTTTTACACCCATCAAAACACACAACACACACCTGCACATTTTATTTTCAGAATTTGAGAGCAAAAACCTACGGTTTCTCCACCTAAGAGCAGCCGCCCCCTCCCTCTAACCTTACAGCAACTTTTCGTGGTTTTATTTCAAGAAAACCATTCCACAAGCGTCTCGGATCGTCTCTCGCATCCTTCCCGCTTCGGAATCGTCATTTCGGTAACGTTAAAGATTTAAAGGCATGTATATTCTGTTTTTCCTACGTCGATCTAGTCATATTATGTGTTGCGATGTTTTTATGTGAGAAAATACATGTGTGATGTGTAGAAGTTTGAGCAATCATGTTTGGATCACTTTTGAAACCATTTTTGGGATCTCAAATCTCGTTTTAACTGATCTTTTAAAAACATAGATTTTTTGGTCGAGATTTTGGGCAAACTCTCAACGTAAGAAACATTGAACTATTTGATACCTTCGATTTGATATAATGTTCGAAATATTTGGATAAAAATTGAGTGAGATATGATCATTTTCGTGGGACTTCTCAAACTGTGTTTTCTGAAAAATTATGTTATTGATGTGTTCTTGAAGTTTTATTGTTGCAAGATTCGTTGGGGATCGATGAGAGATCGTTGTTGCATTTACGTATGTTTAGTATGATGTTGGGTTTATATTTGGCATGCCGTTTAGTGTCGATAGGCACTTGAATTCATTAGAATTCGTAGGAAACGATTTGGTGTCAATTTCTGTGATTATGAGATTGTACTGTGTTAGGATGGGCGTCGTGTTTCGGGGGGTTTTTACAGGTTGTATAAATATAGTAGCATCCTAGATAGGGTCTCGAGGTGTCGATCCATAGTCCGTGCAATCGAGTTTAGAATGTTAAGAAATACATGTATTGAATTTTCGTGGGTTTTCAGTCAGTGCAGGTATCCGGACCCGGACACGGACCCTTACACGGGGTCCGTATCTTTGTTTCCTTTGAAGTGTCAAATTTGCGAGCCTACACGGACCCTCACACGGACACTAGCACAGGGTCTGTGCCCTTCATTCTTTTCGGTGTGTTTTTACAGTATCTACACGGACCCCTACACGGACCTAGGCACGGGGTCCGTGCCTTCCCTTTTCTTCACACGTATTTTGCAGTACCTACACGGACCCGGAGCCGGACCTGGGCACGGGGTCCGTGTACCTCCTGTTTGGGAATAGTTTAGGTTTCCCTTTGAGATTTGTTTTGTGGTTCGATGTCATGGGTTAGTACGATGATTTAATGAGGTCAAGTCCCGAGTGATCTAGATTGTCATAAGTTATTTTTGTACTTCGGTGGTGAGCACGAGTACCTACGTCTAAGCTATGAAAGATAAGTGCTTGTAATCATGTTAGTATATGCAGCAATGACACCAAGCGAGAACTAACGAATCCCTCAACGCCAAGTAAGTATGTTCGACGTGCAAATGAGAAAATGTTCTATTTTTTAGGTATGCTAAATGTCTTGTGACCAATTTATGAATGGGTTTAGAAGTCGGTGAACGTGGCCGAGGACCTCTCCACCCCGTTAAAGCATGAACGGGTTTAGATCAGGATTGGAAAGCGGTAAAGCATGACCGGGGACCAATCCTTCCGTTAAAGCATGAACGGGGATCTCATGTATGTGGCAGTGGATTTTCCCTGTCAGCCCAGTACTGTGGTTTAGTCTGATCAGGCGTATTTATGTATGGGTCACTTGCTTTGAAACATATCTCTACGCAAAATGATGAAGTTTATTAAGGTTCAAGTATGTACAAGTATGCAAGCATGTTTAAGAAAAGTCTTATGATGATGGCACGTCTATGTTTATGTATGTATGTACAAGTTTCAAGTACGTTACGTTCAAGCTTTAAGTATGCAAGTCCAAGTTTCAAGTACATACGCTCTATTTTAAAGTTGAATGTGATTTTATTACGTATTACTCGTTACTTCCAGTTTATACATATTGAGTCTTTACACTCACTAGACTTGATCGATGCAGGTGATGAGGCATTTGAGGAGACGAGAGATGTGGACCAGTGAGCTGGCTTGGACTGGGCAGGAGGCTAAACCCGAGGACCGCCAAGTTTTAAGTTTTATGAAATGTTTAAAAGTACTCTGATTTATGTTATTGGTTATGAGATTTTAAGCAAATATCTTTGACAAACTTTACTTTGAGATCTTTTATGCAACTACTTTGGGGATGGACATTTTGTTTTATCGAATTTTGAATGTTCACGATTCATTTACAAAAAATTTTATTTTTCCGTAAATTTTAAGTAGTTAAAAATACGGTACGTTACAACCAGAGCCTCAAGTACATTTTCACCCAAAAAGAATTAAACATGAGGCAAAGGAGGTGGATGGAACTGCTAAAGGATTATGATTTGTCAATCAATTACCATCCGGGTAAGGCAAATAAGGTGGAAGATGCGTTGAGCCGAAGGAACCTTGGGAAAGTGAGCTTATATTCACTATCAGTGCAACTAGGCCTCCGAGAGACCATCAAATTGAAACAAAGTCAAGATTTCTCTATCCTCAAAATTAAAGAGCAAACTCAAAAGGAAAGATTCCAGAATTTCATATTGATGAAAATGGTATACTTTAAAGGAAAGGACGGTTGTATGTGCCAGACTTCGATGGGATTCGTGAAGAAGTAATGGCGGAGGCACATAAATCGAGATTTTCAGTACATCCGGGAAGCACCAAAATGTACCGGGATCTGAAAAATAATTACTAGTGGAATGGAATGAAGAAAGACGTGGCTGTCTTTGTTTCCAAGTGCCTAACCTGTCAACAAGTCAAGGCAGAACATCAAAATCCTGGAGGACTTCTACAGCCATTAGAAATACCGGAGTGGAAGTGAGATAACATCTCCATGGATTTCGTAGTAGGGCTACCGAAATCAAGGCAAGGGCACGATGAGATCTGGGTAATCATTGATAGATAGACCAAGTCTGCACATTTCTTGCCGGTACGAATGAATTACAACCTGGATAAACTAGCTACATTATATATGGACAACATAGTGAAACTACACAGAGTCCCAGTGAGTATAATGTCTGACAGATATCCAAGATTCGTATCGAGATTTTGGAAAAGTTTCCAAAAGGCTATGGGAACCAAAGTCACTCTCAGCAAGGCCTATCATCCTCAGACTGATGGCCAAACTGAAAGAACAATTCAAACCCTCGAGGACATGTTGAGGGCATGCGCGCTGGATTTTCAGGGAAATTGGAGTGAGCAATTACCGTTGATAGAGTTTGCTTATAATAACATTTACCACAGCAGCATCGAAATGGCTCCGTATGAGGCTTTGTATGGCCGAAAATGTAGGTCGCCTCTATACTGGGATGAAGTCGGAGAAAAAGCTGTTACTGGACCAGAGCTTGTTCCAATAACCATTGACAAAGTCTCCGTAATCAAAGAAAGAATCAAGACAGCTCAAGATTGACAAAAGAGTTGGGCAGATGTGAAGAGAAGACCGATGGAATTGGAGGTTGGTGGAAAAGCCTATGTCAAGGTCTCTCCTATGAAAGGAGTGAATCGGTTCAGCAACCGTCTGGCTTTTCCTCCTGATATGTCAAGAATTCACAACATTTTCCACATCTCACAACCGAGAAAATATGTCCCAGACCCGAGTCATGTACTCAAAGTTGCACCACTGATGATTGAAGGACATCTCAATGAAGAACACAAATATGAAGAAGTCCCTATTCGAATAGTGGACACAAAAGATCAAGTGTTGAGACACCGGACAATCTCATATGTCAAAGTACAGTGGTCAAATCATACAGAAAGAGAGGCCACTTGGGAATTAGAAGAGAAGATACGCACGCAATACCCTCATCTATTTAAAAGATCGAGCTGATCCAAGTTTTGTGGGAGAAACTTTCAATAAGGAGGGAGGGATGTGACAACCTGGGATTTTCCGATCTAAAGCGAATCATGTAAGAAATACAAACTTGAAATTTAGCTTAAACTAAGCTCAACAATTTTCATTCTAACTATAAAACCAAATATGAACTTAGATTTTCAGCTAACTTAATTCGAAGAAGTAGCTTCAAAGCTCGGAGATTAGCTCAACAGGAGGCCAAGCTGCAAATAACCGCATCCATCGAAGAGTTGTCACTGGAGGAGTAAAACCCCAGCTCAAGGACTCGATCTTTCAGCTCAAAGAAGCTCAACCAAGCTTGTCCTAACAAGACCAAAAAGAGAGCTAAAAGATGAACCAAGGGATTGGACAAACTTATTATGCAAGAAGTGACCTTTGAGATAACCAATGAAGGAGCTAAGGGAAGAGCTAAGGGTTTGGAAAAACTTATTATGCAAGAAATGACCATTTAGGAAACAAATGAAGGAGCTAAGAGAGGAGCTAAGGGACTAGGACACATTAATGGTGCAGGAAGTTACCTTTGGTGCTTAAGATGCTTTGACCACAATTATGGCTTCCTTGGAGCCCAAGATTTCGGCCAAGGCTAGTGGAAGGGTCTCAAATTCCTCTATAAATACTACACCATGGATGAAAGAAAATGCACTCAAAAATTCAGCAAGAAAATCGGTTCCTTTCCCCCACAAAATCGTTCCAAAAAAATCGGCCAAAGCAAGGAGAAGCTTCGTGCTGTCGAATGCAAAAATTCTGCGTAGGAGTGCTGCTGGATTGAATACATCATTTGGTAAAGTCACGTCGAAGTGCTGCTCAACTTTCGAGAGAAAAGCTTCGTTAAAGAATCTGCATAATCGTACCATACCTTCAAACACAGTAAGTGGATTTTTGTTACGTAATTTCTCATATTTTGAACTTTGAATATAAATATCATGACATGAATGTGTATGACCTTATTTTCAAAAATATCAGTCTGTTCTTTTAAAATTTCGATCGATGATATGCTCGGTTTGTTCTTCGAAATTCTTTGACTCCACTATATCCGTCTGAAATTCTGATAAGTTCTGTCTGGTAAATCTGAATTTTGTGTTTCATTGTTACAAATTGATTTGAAATAGAACGAGAATTGTGATTTTGTCTGGCCCCCATTGGTGGGTATAAAACCATGTTCTGTCTGGCCCCCATCAGTGGGTATAAAACTATGTCCTGGCCTCACCCCTTAGAGTACTAACATATTGGGGACAATTTGACCATGGAAATGAGATGAGTAACAGTGTTTTGTCTGTTTGTGAATTGTTCTGAATGATCTGATTTGCTTCCGAACTGCTCTGAATCATCTGATAACTTCTATCTCATATTCGATTCTTTCTATTATGATAAGTTAAAGGTAATAAGTTTTGAAAGTTTGTTAAAGAAATGCTTTAAAGATTAAGTTTTATGTGTATCATGGAAATCGATCGACCACCACTTGCTGAGTGTTTCCCAAAACACTCACCCCTTACAAATTTCAGATAAAAACAAAGAGCAAATAAATGAGGAGGAGCAAGAAGCTTTCTGGGTTTGGTGAATCGGTGATCGAGATCAAGACTCAAGATTTTTACTTTCCTTTTGTTTCCGCTTCTGAAACCCTGATGTAAATTTTCATTTCATTGTCATTGTAAAGACAATATTTTTTTATTAAAAAGACTGGTTTGTTTTTGATACGAGGCTTAATTGTTTTCAAGTAATTGTTAAACAATGCCGAATGTCACCGACGCTTCGGACACATGGCGTGACATTTAAGTGGTATCAGAGCCGCCAAGTTCATAATCCCGCTGGGATTTTGACAGACAAAATTTGGCGAAGTTAAATTTTGGCAAAAGCCCAGTGCATTCTGAAACAAACTTTCATCCTTTCCAAAATTCTTCGAGAAATTCAAATTCTATTTCCTTCAATCGTTCTGAAATTTCTTTGTATTGAAAATTCCACGACAACTTTGTTTCTATTATTTGTGCCTTTCTATCCTTTATATGATTCTGAGATATTACCTCCATTTATTCTAGGAAATGACAGGCAGACCACCCAGAAATAATCGAAACACCAAAGGGGTTAATCAAAACGAGGATGAAAATTCCCCAGGGGTGAATCTCAGCCGGGAAGATATGATGGCTATTGCTACCATAGTAACCGCCACATTGCAAGGAATTGTGAACCCTCTTTCCAACGCCATTCAGCCGCCACCGGAACCACAACCACGTGGAATAAAATATCATTGTGAGTCTCTGAGGAGAAATCGCGTCCCAACTTTTGATGGAAACCCAGATCCAGAAGTCAGCCACAACTGGCTCAAGAATGTCGAAATACAACTACATCTACTTGAAGTACCTGAAAAACTGAGAGTGCAGGTCGTGATACCGTTTTTGGAAGACCGAGCAAGGAAATGGTGGGAAACTGTGTCACCACCTTTGGCCGAGGTAGAACAAATCACATGGAAGCAATATTACCCAGCCGAATTTTGTCTACAAAAGTTGAGCGAGTTTGAGAACTTCAAACAAACACAAGACATGACAGTAATGGAATACACCTCAAGGTTCAACGATCTGGGAACGTATGTCCCAACAATCATGTCTGATGAAACATTAAAAATGCATCGTTTTAAGAAGGGACTGAATAGCCGGATTCAATTGGCTTTGGCAGTGTTCAAGCCAAGAAATTTTGCGGATTTGATGAGCGCTGCAATGAGCGTGGAAACGGATATCAAATGCCGTGAAGAAGAAAACATGAACAAGAGACCGTTGGTCGGCCAATCTGCTCAAAATTGTCCCAAATTCAAGAAGCCAAATTATTCAAGTGGTCCTTCAAGAGGAAAATTTAACAGTGCTGGCACTACAGAAGGAAAGTGGTGCGACACTTGTTGACAGAAGAACATTGGGGAATGTTATCGGAAAATAGGTGCTTGTTTCAAATGCGGTAAAGTGGGTCACCGGATTAAGGATTGTCCAGACAATAAAGACAAAGGGACGAGACCCAACAAACCAAATGAAAACAAGACTAATGCTCGGGTGTATGCAATAACTCAGGAGGAAGATGATAACACCAACGAAATGGTGGCAGGTACTGTTTTACTCAATGAAATACCTGCATATACTTTGTTTGATTGTGGTGCTACGCACTCATTTGTGTCTAGAAGATTTGCTAAGAAGCTTAAACTTGAGCATGGAATTCTTAGTGAACTGTTAAGAGTGGCAACACCTGCGAGAAAAACAATTGAAACCCACAGTGTATCGAAAATTTCAAATTTGTATCAGTAAACAGATTTTTGATGCGGAATTAATTCAACTCAATATGATTGAATTTGATGTCATTCTGCGAATGGACTGGTTAGCTAAAAACCATGCCATAGTAGACTGTCAAAAGAAAGATATTAGACTTCAGACTCCGAATAAAGAGGAAGTCATATATCATGGAAAATCCAAAGAACGAAAATCTCTGTTATCTACCTCACAAGCCTGGAAGGCCATAAAAGGAGGAGAAAAAATTTATCTGGCAGTAATCAATGAGATCAAAGAAGAAGAAGTCCCAAAGTTTGAAGATATTCCAATTGTTCAAGAGTTTCCAGATGTCTTTCCCGAGGAATTACCGAGTGAGATACCAAATAGAGAAGTGGAATTTGAAATCAATTTGGTCCCTGGTGCTCGACCAATCTCAAAGTCACCATACCGAATGGCTCCAGCAGAATTAAAGGAGTTAAAGGAGCAACTTCAGGAATTATTGGACAAGCAGCAGATCCGCCCTAGTGCATCCCCGTGGGGAGCCCCAGTACTATTCGTAAAGAAAAAGGACGGAAGCTTGAGGCTATGCATTGATTACCGAGAGTTAAATAAGATCACCATAAGGAATAAGTACCCACTCCCGAAAATAGATGATCTTTTCGATCAGCTAAAAGGAGCCAAGGTTTTCTCAAAGCTCGATCTAAGATCTGGCTATCAACAGTTGAAGGTCAAAGCAGAGGATATCCCTAAGACTGCTTTTAGGACAATATATGGACATTACGAATTCACGATAATGCCTTTTGGTCTAACAAATGCTCCTGCAGCATTCATGGACCTTATGAACCGAGTATTCAAACCATATCTCGACAAGTTTCTGGTCGTTTTTATAGATGATATGTGGGGACCCGGACGCTAATTCATGACTTAATCATTATTAATGTCAAATATAACAATTAAAAAAAGTGGGACTAAATTTTTTTCTTTTTAAATTATACATGCGGAAACGTAACAGTCATCTATCTGATATACATGTCAAAGTCAAAGTACAATCATGTACTACATGTCTCTATCTCAACTAGGTTCAACGACTATATATCCAGTGCTGAATCCTATTCTGCTTCTGGGCCCGGATCTCCACACTAACTAACATCTCTCATCCTCTTCCTGATCCTGATCTTGTCCCACCTGTTGTCATGCACACATACAAACAAGACAACAGCCGGATAACTCCGGTGAGAATTACATTCCCAGTATAAATTATGTATACATGCATTTCATATAAACAGATATAACAGCATGAAACAAATATTCATAACATGTATCAAAATCAGAAACATGAATCAATACAAACTCTGAATCACACTCTGTGACTTTTAGACTCTGACTCAACTCATTCCTAATCTAGGGATCCCGATCTGAATAAGAACGTAACAATCTCTCACCTACTCCCTCGGTCGTGGTGACCTTACTTTCTTATTACGGACTTTGGTCCTAGTTATACCGAATATCGGAAATAGAAGTCGCTCTTCTTCTAAGTCACATCGATATGACCAAACGTCCGGTGTCTTAGCGGTTCTGTCCAAGACTAGGCACATCAGCCTTGGCTTATCTTGCCGAACACTTGTGTCAATGCGCAATGGCCCAGCAATTATTCTATCACTATCAGGCCCCTCTGTCACGAGATCAATCGCCTACGACTAGGCGCATCATCCTATGACTTAATACATAAATCAATAGACCAAAGATAACAATCACATCAATTGCAAATATCAATGCAATAAGATGAAGTATGTGATTTTGGGAAACTCCAGTCAAATCTAACTCGAGATGTGCAATCCCGCATCAACATCAATTTATACCTTTCGTTTCGCTCTGTCAATCTGACTTTGTCGAAGTATCGAACTCCCTGCCCATCAAATCAATCTGTCAATAACAATATTGAATACACTGTATCAATGTATAACTCAATTCAAGATCTGTTCTGATCAATATTCAAATCAAACATAATCTGATCCATATCAATGATATCATGATACAATCTCAATCAATACTGAATCTGATCAAAATCAATCTATTGATGTTTCGACGGCATAACAATACAGTCTCGGTAACCCCGTCAATCTCAACATCACAGATACAATATCACAACTCGTAATCGATATTAATACGAATCATAATCTTCAATAATCATAGATAACAATCGCAAATCTGTATAATCTTGATCATATCAACTCTAAAAATCATAACAATTATATAATCAGTCCGTTCTTCGATTTGACTTCAATTATATACTGATCAGTATTCCCAGAACATATAATATCAATCAAATCACAATTCCCCCAATATCATAATCTCAAACGCTATCAGAATTCAATAAAACTTACGTCCTGTTGTAGCTGTCGTCGCTAGGAACTCAGTACTGAAATCAGATTACAAATCAGACGGACGGATTTCTCGTAAATCACAATAAAAATCAGAACTTGAACTTTCTTCGTCCCTTCTTTCCTTTGTTTCTGAGAAGGATAATGCTTGTTCTTTATATATATATATATATACATGCATTGCATACGGGAGACCAAGTGTCAAGTTCTTGTTTTGCATGCCCCGCGCATATGCGCGCCTCAGCCCCGCGCATATGGGCGAGACCTATTGCCTCCGTACATTACAATTCGCGCATGTGCGCGCCTCCACGCCGCGCATGTGCGCCCAACTCTCGGGACTCGCCTTCCGGGAAATCACCCTCTCGCGCATATGCGCGCCCTCAAGCCGCGCATATGCGCGTAAGGTTCTGTCCGCGCATCTTGGTTTCTCTCACAACTCGCGCATGTGCGCGCCACTCTCCGGCGCACATGCGCCACCAGTTCTGGTCTCATACTCCACTTGCTCACAACATGACATCACATGCTACTCAATTCAAGTCTCAGAGCGATCCTTCATAATCATATTAATTTATCCCCAAATCATTTCAGATTACGATAATAAAATTCTCGGGCCTTACATTTCTCCCCCCCTAAGATCTGATTTCGTCCTCGAAATCACAGGTAATCAATTCCAAAATCACAGGCAATTAATTCCGATATCAAAGCAGATACCAAAGGAGGTATATACAGAAGCTAACAGAAAACTCACCTCAATAAAACAATTCTAGAATCTCTGTCTCATCTTGGATTCTGTCCTTCAAATAGCTTTTTCGATATTATAACAACTCTATTAAACAGCATAATAGTCTTCATTCTGAATTATCTCTCTTTTACTGATTCTAATTTCAATCTGGAATAATACTTCACGAAATATAATGTCATAGTACCACTTGAAGTAACTCTGATAGAATCAATCTCAGAATACTGGCTATACAACATCCGTATATGCCCATCAATACTCATACTAAATCAATATCATCATCTGCTATCAAATTGGTTCAATACAAATCGATGCAATATTCGGTCTTCTGTCTTAATTACTAACGGTCGTCGTCTGCCGTTGGTAAATTTAGTCGGTCTATTCTGAGCTGTCTTCATTCTCTTCTGAATCAGCTTCACCTTCTTCGTCATATCTTTGATCATGTCAGGTCCAGTATCAGGTACCTCAGAGATATTATTCCAGTACAGAGGGAATCTGCACTTCTTATCGTACAACGCTTCAAACGATGTTATTTCAGTACTCGTTGAATAGCTATTGTTGTACGAAAATTCACGACATGACAATAAATCCTGCCAACTAGTGCTAAAATCAAGTACTATCGCCCTAAGCATATCCTCTATTGCCTGGATAGTCCGCTCTGACTGTCCGTCAGTCTGTGGATGATATGCGGTACTCAGGTATAACCTCATACCTAGAGTCTGCTGCAACTCTGCTCCAAAGTGCGAAGCAACCGAAGATCACAGTCTGAAACACTCGACTTCGGCACTCTATACAATCTGACTACTTCTCTGACATAAATTTCTGTCATCTGGTCATGTCTATACGTCATCTTGTACAAATGAAACATAAAGATTCGGTCAATCTGTCCATCACGACCCAATCACATCTCAACCTCGGGAGGATTTCGGTAACTTTGTCACAAAATCCATGGAAATGTACTCCCATTTCCCTTCAGGAATAAACATGCTCTATAATAATTCCCCGGTTTTCTATCTTTCTGTCTTTACCTGCTGGCATTTCAGACATCTCGATAAAAATTCTGTAATATCTGATTTCATCTGTTTTTCTCAAAAACTGTCTTTTCAAATCACTGTACATTTTTCTGCCATCAGGACGATTACGGAATCAACTACTGTACATTTCTAACAATATCTGTCGCTTCAAATCTGAAATATTCAGTACAATAAGACGGTTACTAGCATATAACACCCTGTCACAAACCTGATATTCTGATCGATACTCTGTTTTGATGTCAATATCGAGTTCTGAACATTCTGATCAACTTTCTGAACTGCTTTAATACTCAAATCAGCTCTGGTTCGAACTATACAATATAAATTCTCCACTGTTTACTATCTGTTTCAAACACGGATTCATATCTGTTTCAAACACGAATTCAGAACAACAACAATATTCAATCAGATTCAAACATCACTCATCGATACTGATCTGCTAAACTCAGAGAACGGTAGTTTCTGACAATATTATCAGTCTCAGCCAATTGATCACAACTTCAACTGTGCTAAGATCAACCGATATACTATCTTCGGATCTAACGTGTTCCGAATACAATCTGTCTCAGCCAAGATTCACATTTCAACAGTTTCTGTATACAACATTTCAATTCTCAGAATATGCAATACAATTTTCAAATGTTCAATCTGATCAGTCATAAGCTTCAAATATCTCAGGATATCATAGATAAAACGAGCATAAAATCATCAAAATACTTTTGAACACACGGTTCATCAACCCACAAACATAGCTGAAGCATCCCAAATAGAAATACTCAATCAAATGTAACTCTCGGCTAGAAATCTTCAAACTGGTCTTTCAAGTCTTTCAATTCAATCGGTATCATTCTGTACTGTGTTCTAGAAATAAGAATAGTACCTTGCATTCATTCAATACTAGAATCTATCTTTCTGACTAGAAGCAACTCTGAAATTCCAATTGAGAAACATCAGAAATTTCATATACTACTGGCAAATCAGCCAATGATAAACTCGATTTCAGTAATCAACTGAATGCATAAGGAATCCCTCTGTTCCTTTCCATAACAATCGAGTCCTCAACATCGTTCATATCCAAGGAATTCTAAATCTAGAATTCTTACTGTAATTTCCGTTCATCAATCATATCTATCTGAATCTTTCAATCTTCTGGAAAAATCAACGGTAGTTTTGTATTTGGTCAACATATCAGTACCGATAATAAAATCGAAATCGGACAACCCAAGTACAATATGATCTATTTCAATCTCATATCGGTCATACTGTAGCATACACGATCTAACAGATGTCACTGATACACGACCCCTTCCCAACGGAAAAGAGATCAATACTACAGCATATACTAACTCCATAGACAACGCATATATCAATGTAATTCATTTAAGAATAATCGGATGGAATGCATTAGTATTTATCAATACATATGCAAAATAACCATATAGGAAACAATTACCTGCCCCTACCTCGTCAGGTGTGTCCTGGCCTTGGTTGTGATTGAGGAGTCGTCGGTGGTTGGGAGAAGTGAACAACCGGTGATTGTCTATCAGACGGTGCCACTAATCCAGATGGTTCTGCTCCCTGAGATCTTCGGGAACATCTCATTGGACATACCCTAGCAAAATGTCCTGGCTGACGATGTTGCAACTACCAAATACTCATCGGAATTGCTCTGTGGAATGTCTTCCTCCACAAGTGCTGCAATAAACTCCCGTATAACTCTGGCTAGAACCACTGGTGCTCGACGAACCACTCCCTAACTTCTTAAATTGTTTCTTGTGAGCTTTCAAGAAATCTTTCTTTCCACCCCCTGCTACTACAAGTCTCAAGTCCGAGAGGTGGTTGCTGTGGTCTCGATGCTGGAGGCACAAACGAAGCTCCTTTCTGTCTCATCAGACTGGCTTCGGCTCTCTTGACTCTACTCAGAGCATCAACAAAATTATAGGGCCGGCCTGTGTTTACCAATGTCAATATCTCAGGATTCAATCCTTTAACAAACTGATCAGTCACAACTTCATCATTCTCAGCCACGTTAGGAGCAAATCGTAGCAAGGTAGAAAATTGCGCAACATATTCTTCAATGTTTAGCTGACCCTGTTTCAAATTTTTAAATTATGCCCTCTTATCTTCTCGGTACGAAACTGGGAAAAACCTTCGATAAAATTCCACTTTGAAGATTTCCCAAGTAATCACTATACCACGCTGTTCTAAGACTCCTTTGGTTGTAATCCATCAGCTCTTTGCGATCTCCTGTAACTGATGCCCAATTAGTTTAACTCTACATTCATCCGAGTACTCAAGTGAATCAAACAATATCTCTATATCATCTATCCAGCTCTCACAATCAACAGTCGTCTCAGTACTCCTCAGAATCGGCGGTGTCAATGACTGAAACCTCTTCAACTGTATTTCCATCGGAGTTTCTGACACATCCATCTGACTAGTCGAAATACTACCCGGTTCTGGGATTCTTCGAGGAGGAATATTTGATTACCAAAATAATTAGTAACCAAATACAAAAAACCTGTTTCAATCCTCCTCTGATCATCTTACTGCTGATCAAGAATCGGTTCTGATTCATTTTCAAATAATACATATTCCCAATCAAATCAGATAAACAGGTAAACATGTATTAAAGCAGTAAATCATGCTAGCAATCAAAAGCAAAGAAAGAAAACTCATTCTACCCCGCTCACTAGCTCCTATCTGAGTCTCAAGGATCTATCGCTCTGATACCACCTGCTGTGGGGACCTGGACGCTAATTCATGACTTAATCATTATTAATGTCAAATATAACAATTAAGAAAATTGGGACTAAATTTTTTTCTTTTTAAATTATACATGCGGAAATGTAACAGTCATCTATCTGATATACATGTCAAAGTCAAAGTACAATCATGTACTACATGTCTCTATCTCAACTAGGTTCAACGACTATATATCCAGTGCTGAATCCTATTCTGCTTCTGGGCCCGGATCTCCACGCTAACTAACATCTCTCATCCTCTTCCTGATCCTGATCTTGTCCCACCTATTGTCATGCACACATACAAACAAGACAACAGCCAGATAACTCCGGTGAAATTACATTCCCAGTATAAATCATGTATACATGCATTTCATATAAACAGATATAACAGCATGAAACAAATATTCATAACATGTATCAAAATCAGAAACATGAATCAATACAAACTCTGAATCACACTCTGTGACTCTTAGATTCTGACTCGACTCATTCCTAATCTAGGGATCCCGATCTGAATAAGAACGTAACAATCTCTCACCTACTCCCTCGGTCGTGGTGACGTTACGTTCTTATTACGGACTTTGGTCCTAGCTATACCGAATATCGGAAATATAAGTCGCTCTTCTTCTAAGTCACATCGATATGACCAAACGTCCGGTGTCTTAGCGGTTCTGTCCAAGACTGGGCACATCAGCCCTGGCATATATTGCCGAACCTCTGTGACAATGTGCAATGGCCCAGCGACTATTCTATCACTATCAGGCCCCTCTGTCACGAGATCAATCGCCTACGACTATGCGCATCAGCCTATGACTCAATACATAAATCAATAGACCAAAGATAACAATTACATCAATTGCAAATATCAATGCAATAAGATGAAGTATGTGATTTTGGGAAACTCCAGTCAAATCTAACTCGAGTTGTGCAATCCCGCATCAACATCAATTTATACCTTTTGTTTCGTTATGTCGATCTGACTCTGTCGAAGTCTCGAACTCCTTGCCTATCAAATCAATCTGTCAATAACAATATCGAATACACTGTATCAATGTATAACTCAATTCATGATCTGTTCTGATCAATACTCAAATCAAACATAATTTGATCCATATCAATGATATCATGATACAATCTCAATCAACACTGAATCTGATCAAAATCAATCTATTGATGTTTCGACGGCATAACAATACAGTCTCGGTAACCCCGTCAATCTCAACATCACAGATACAATATCACAACTCGTAATCGATATTAATACGAATCATAATCTTCAATAATCATATATAACAATCGCAAATCTATATAATCTTGATCATATCAACTCTAAAAATCATAACAATTATATAATCAGTCCGTTCTTCGATCTGACTTCAATTATATACTGATCAGTATTCCCAGAACACATAATATCAGTCAAATCACAATTCCACCAATATCATAATCTCAAACGCTATCAGAATTCAATAAAACTTACGTCCTGTTGTAGCTGTCGTCGCTAGGAACTCAGTACTGAAATCAGATTACAAATCAGACGGGCGGATTTCTCGTAAATCACAATCAAAATCAGAACTTGAACTTCCTTCGTCCCTTCTTTCCTTTTGTTTCTGAGAAGGATAACGCTTGTTCTTTATATATATATATATATATACATGCGTTGCATACGGGAGACCAAGTGTCAAGTTCTTGTTTTGCATGCCCCGCGCATATGCGCGCCTCAGCCCCGCGCATATGGGCGAGACCTATTGCCTCCATGCATTACAATTCGCGCATGTGCGCGCCTTCACGCCGCTCATGTGCGCCCAACTCTCGGGACTCGCCTTCCAGGAAATCACCCTCTTGCGCATATGCGCGCCCTCAAGCCGCGCATATGCGCGTAAGGTTCTGTCCGCGCATCTTGGTTTCTCTCACAACTCGCGCATGTGCGCGCCACTCTCCGGCGCACATGCGCCACCAGTTCTGGTCTCATACTCCACTTGCTCACAACATGACATCACATGCTACTCAATTCAAGTCTCAGAGCGATCCTTATTAATCATATTAATTTATCCCCAAATCATTTTAGATTACGATAATCAAATTCTCGGGCCTTACATGATATCTTGGTATACTCACCAAGTGAGGAAGAACATAGAGAACATCTGCGTTTCACTTAAGAATTCTGCGAGAAAAGGAACTCTATGCCAAATTCAAGAAGTTTGAATTCTAGCTTAAAAGTGTTGCGTTCCTAGGCCATATAATCTCTGAATTTGGGGTGTCAGTAGACCCTAAGAAAGTAGAGGCAATTGAGGAATGGCCACAACCAAAAACAGTGACTGAAGTAAGAAGTTTTCTGGGTTCAGCAGGCTACTATAGAAAATTTGTGGAAGGATTTTCTTCGATAGTCATTCCTCTCACCAAACTTGCACAGAAAAATTCGAAGTATATTTGGAATGAAGCATTCGAGAGAAGTTTTGGAACCCTTAAAACCAAGCTTGCATCTACACCAGTACTAATACTTCCCGAGGATGGTAAGAATTTTACTATATACAGTGACGCTTCAAAGGGAGGATTAGGGTGTGTGCTTATGCAAGAAGTTCAGGTAATTGCTTATGCCTCACGGCAATTAAAACCGTATGAGCAAAATTACCCCACTCATGACCTTGAGTTAGCCGCAGTAGTTTTTGCGCTCAAAATCTGGAGGCACTACCTTTATGGAGTAAAATGTGAAGTGTTTACTGATCACCAGTGTAGAGCCCAAACTCATTACACGTAAAACCCATGCATTTATTTAATTTTTAAATCATTTATTTAAATTTAAAATGATTTTTTTTGTGATGCATAACCTATTTAAATTGCATTATTTTAAATTATGTATGTTTATGTGATGCACGTTAAAATGTTTCTCGAGTTTCATGTTTCAGCCGATTATTCGATGCGGGGTCGAGGAAAAGAGACCGGGGACGATTTTTGGTAATTTTAAATGTGGTATTTTATTTTTAAGTTAAGGTTGGGGCATATTAATTAATTTAATAAGTTTCTGCATTTAAAAGCCTAAAATTATGTAATTAGTGACTTTAGAATTTTGAAACTTTTAAAGTTGGCTTTGTGCATTTTATTTGTTGAAAAGGAGAATTTTATAAAAAAAATTTGAGGGTATTTATTTTTAATTGAGGAGTTGTTTAAAATTAGTGTGAGTTAACTTTTGATAGTATTTTAATTATTTAAGTTAGCAATAATTTATCCTTATTAAAAACACACACACACGTTACACACACTCACACACACTTACACATTTTTACACCCATCAAAACACACAACACACACCTGCACATTTTATTTTCAGAATTTGAGAGCAAAAACCTACGGTTTCTCCACCTAAGAGCAGCCGCCCCCTCCCTCTAACCTTACAGCAACTTTTCATGGTTTTATTTCAAGAAAACCATTCCACAAGCGTCCTGAATCGTCTCTCGCATCCTTCCCGCTTCGGAGTCGTCGTTTCGATAATGTTAAAGATTTAAAGGCATGTATATTCTGTTTTTCCTGCGTCGATCTAGTCATATTATGTGTTGCGATGTTTTTATGCGAGAAAATACATGTGTGATGTGTAGAAGTTTGAGCAATCATGTTTGGATCACTTTTGAAACCATTTTTGGGATCTCAAATCTCGTTTTTACTAATCTTTTGAAAACTGCGATTTTTGAGTCGAGATTTTGGGAAAACTCTCAACGTAAGAAACGTTGAACTATTTGATACCTTCGATTTGATATAAAATTCGAAATATTTGGATAAAAATTGTGTGAGATATGATCATTTTTGTGGGACTGCTCAAACTGCGTTTTCTGAAAAATTATGTTATTGATGTGTTCTTGAAGTTTTATTGTTGCAGGCTTCGTTGGGGATCGACGAGAGATCGTTGCTGCATTTAGGTATGTTTAGTATGATGTTGGGTTTGTATTTGGTATGCCGGTTAGTGTCGATAGGCACTTGAATTCATTAGAATTCGTAGGAAACGATTTGGTGTCAATTTCCGTGATTATGAGATTTTACTGTGTTAGGATGGGCGTCGTGTTTCGGGATGTTTTTACAGGTTGTATAAATATAGTAGCATCCTAGACAGGGTATCGAGGTGTCGGTCCATAGTTCGTGCAATCGAGTTTAGAATGTTAAGAAATACATGTATTGAATTTTCGTGGGTTTTCAGTCAACACAGGTATCCGGACCCGGACACGGACCCTTACACGGGGTCCGTGCCTTTGTTTCCTTTGAAGTGTCAAATTTTCGAGCCTTCATGGACCCCTACACGGACCCTAGCACAGGGTCCGTGCCCTTCATTCTTTTCGGTGTGTTTTTACATTATCTACACGAACCCCTACACGGACCTAAGCACGGGGTTCGTGCCTTCCCTTTTCTTCACACGTAATTTGCAGTACCTACATGGACCCGGAGCCGGACCTGGGCACAGGGTCCATGTACCTCCTGTTTGGGAATAGTTTAGATTTCCCTTTGAGATTTGTTTTGGGGTTCGATGTCATGGGTTAGTACGATGATTTAATGAGGTCAAGTCCCGAGTGATCTAGAATGTCATAAATTATTTTTGTACTTCGGTGGTGAGCACGAGTACCTACGTCTAAGCTGTAGAGCCCAAAATCAGTACACGTAAAACCCATTCATTTATTTAAATTGTTAAATCATTTATTTAAATTAAAATGATTTTTAATGACGCATGATTTATTTAAATTTCATTATTTTAATTATTATGTGATGCACGTTAATTGTTTTATCGAGTTTCATATTTCAGGTGATTATTCGATGCGGGATCAAGAAAAGGAGAACGGTGACGATTTTGGCAATTTTAAAATGCGGTATTTTATTTTTAATTTAAGGTTGGGGCATATTAATTAATTTAATAATTTTCAGCATTTTAAAGCCTAAATTATGTATTTTGAAACTTTTAAAGTTGCCCTCTTGCATTTTATTTTGTTAACAAGGAGAATTTTATAAAATTATGGTGTATTTATTTTAATTGAGGAGTTTGTTTAAAATTAGTGTGAGTTAACCTTTTATTAGCATTTTATTAGTTATTTTAGCAATAAACTCTCCTAATTAAAACACACACACACGTTTCACACACTCACACACACTTACACATTTTTACACACACCTACACATTTTATTTTCAGATCTTTTATATTTTGGAGAGCAAAAACCTAGGGTTCCTCCACCTTAGAGCAGCCGCCCCTCCCTTTTGAATTTCCAGCAAGTTTTCGGTGATTTTTATTGCAAGAAAATAGTACCACGTTCGTCCTGGATCAAGCCTCGCTCCGTCTCTACTTCAGTATCGCCGAATCGTAAGTTTTAAATATCAAAAGGCATGTATATTTTTTCATTTCTGCATCGATCTTGTCATTGTAAATATTTTGATGTTTATTGTATGAAAATCATGTGTATGTTATGTAAGAGTTTGAGCAAATATGGTTGGATCACTTTTGAAACGGTTTTTGGATATGAAAACTCGAATTTGCTGTCTTTTTAATTACTGTGATTATTCGGTCAGTTTTCTGGAAAAGCTTTTAACATATGAAACGTATAACTTTTTGATACCTTCGATTTGATATAAAATTCGAAATATTTAGATAAGAAATGAGTGAGTTATGATTGTTTTCGTGGGACTGCTCAAACTGCGACTTTTATGAAAATGTGTTCTTGACATGGTCTTGAAGTTATTTGTTGCAGGCTTCGTTGGGCATCGCCGGGCTTGTGCTACTGCATTTAGATATGTTATGGGAGGTATTTAGGTTTTATTTTGTGGTTCATTTGGGTCGGGATTTGCTTGGGATGTAATAGAAGTCGTAGGAAGCTAAACGATATCGAATTACGGGTTATTGTTGTATTGAAGTTGCTTGTCGATGCTTGGGGACGTTTGGGGTGTTTGTACGGGTTTGAATCAATGTAATAGCTTCATAGGATGAGTCTCGAGATGTTGGTTCATGGTCCTTAGGCTTGGATTGAAAGGGTGAATGATTAAGTTAGTGAATTTTCGTGTATTTACAAATACAGAGGGTACCTGGACTCCTTCCCGGACCCCGGCACGGAGTCCTTGTCCTTTTTCCTTCAAAAATACGAAATTCCAGTGCCTACCCGGACCCGTACACGGACCTCTACACGCGGTCCGTGAACCCCCCTCTTTGAAAAAAAAATTTAATTTGAATACAAAATATAGGATTTGTTTTGTGGTTATGAATATAAAACATAGGATTTGTTTTGGGGTTCTATGCTATAGTTTAGTACGATAATTAAACGAGGTCAAGTCACGAGTGATCTAGAATGTCATAAGCTATTTATTTATTTCGGTGGTGAGCACGAATACCTACGTCTAAGTTATGCAAGTTAAGTGTTGAAATTCATGTTAGTATGTGCAGCAGTGGCCCCAAGCGAGATCCAACGAATCCCTCAATGCCAAGTAAGTATGTTCGACGTGCAAAAGAGAAAATGTTCTATTTTTGAGGTATGCTAAATTTTTTATGACCATTTTATGAATGGGTTTGGAAGTCGGTGAACGTGGCCAAGGACCTCTCCTCCCCGTTAAATTATGAACAGGTTTAGATTAGGATTGGAAAGTTGTAAAGCATGATCAGAGACCAATCCACCCGTTAAATTATGAACGGGGATCTCATGTATGTGGCAGTGGATCTTCCCCGTCAGCCCAGTACTGTTGTTTAGTATGATCAGGCGAATTTATGTATGGGTCACTTGCTTTGAAACATGCCTCTACGCAAAATGATGAAGTTTATGTATGTTCAAGTATGCAAGCATGTTTAAGAAAAGTCATATGTTGATGGCACCTCTATGTTTATGTATGTATGTACATGTTTCAAGTACGTTACGTTCAAGCTTTTAAGTATGCAAGTTCAAGTTTCAAGTATGTACGCTCTATTTTAAAGTTGCATGTGATTTTATTACGTATTACTCGTTACTCCCAGTGTATACGTGTTGAGTCTTTAGACTCGCTAGACTTGATCGATGCAGGTGAGGATGCATTTGAGGAGACGAGAGATGTGGACCAGTGAGCTGGCTTGGACTGGGCGGGAGGCTAAACCCGAGGACCACCAAGTTTTAAGTTTTATGAAATGTTTAAAAGTACTCTTATTTATGTTACTGGTTATGAGATTTAAGCAAATACTTTTGGCAAACTTTAATTCGAAATATTTTGTTACTACGGTTGTTGAGATGAACAATTTATTTTATCGAATTTTGAAGGTTCGCTTCTTATTTAAGAAAATTTTCAATTTTTCCGCAAATTTCAAGTAGTTAAAAGTAGGGTACGTTACAGTTGGTATCAGAGCGGTGTTCTTGTAAAGGGTTATGCATACTGCCAGTTGCAAGAAGCTCACGAAGTCACACCTCAAGTCATTCGTGTAATATGTATCCAGTCATGATTTCAGCATGTGCATGTTTGAGTTCAACTTACGTGCATCTTATGATACTAGTATTATGTTCATGCATGTTGGGTTTACGTGTTGGGCGAATTGTTGGAACAATATGCCTCCTAGACGCAAGATAAATAGGGAAGCCCAGGATGGGGAGAGGGTCACTCCTCCTCGTCCATCCCCAGGTTTGCAGGCTCAGATGCTTGCAGGGATGACTCAGTTCTTCGCACAGTTTTCGGAGAACCAGACTGCAATAGACACAGGGTCAAGGCCCAGACTGGAGACAGTTTATGAGAGGTTTAAGAGGATGGATCCGAAGGAGTTCTCGGAGACTATTGACCCGATGATAGCGGAAGGATGGATTAAGTCTATCGAGGTAATCTTTGTGTTTATGGAGCTGCAGGATGCAGACAGAGTTAGATGTGCCACCTCCTTGTTGACTGGAGACGCCAGGCTTTGGAGGGAAGGCACGTCAGTGTCAGTGAACTTACAAATACTGACGTGGAATGGGTTCAAGGAGGTTTTCTACTCCAAATACTTCACTGAAGAAGTACGCTCCCGCCTGACCAAGGAGTTCATGTCGCTGCGACAAGGAGACAGCAGCGTGGCAGACTTCGTCAGGAAGTTCGAAAGGGGGGTGTCACTTTGGGCCCCTAATTATTAACGATGCCCGGGAGAATCTGAGGCATTTTATGGATTGTTTGCGGTCGATCTTGCGCCGTGGTGTCAGGGTTGCTGGTCCTACAACTTATACAGTTGCCGTGTCGAGAGTTTTTGCGGCAGGGCAGGACCAGATGGACATTGAGGTCTATAGGCGTGGCAAGAGGCCCTATCAGGCACCTTGTTTTGAGGAATCTTTGTAATTCATTAAGAAACTTATGATTAAGTGGATATGAGTACTGGAATTTGGTTATCTAAGACTACTTGGGTTGTGTAAATTTTAATTTCAAGTTTATGAAATAGGTGATTATACGGGGATATTGGGTGAAATAAAAACAAAAGGGAAGTAGTTGTATTCAACATAGGTTACCAATGGTCGAATATTAAGATTTTTATCGAATAAGAAATATAAAATCTTTATATGAGAATTCTAGAATTCTGTGGGTTATAAGTGAAGTTGATTTATTAGAATTAGTTCATCATTAACAGGGGGAAACTTATTAAGCTTTATACGTTAGAATGAATTAAGTATTGAGGATACGTCAAAGTGTGACATTCGTTCCAATGAGGAAGGTTGAAGTGTCTTAGGCCTCAACTATAATGTAATTGGGAAGGAAATAGCTTAAGCATGTGTTTGATGCTAGGAAGGTTTTATTATCTAAGCAGAATATCGATATTGTATATTTTGGGGTTTTATGGATTAATGTTACTCGAAATTTAAGATTAGCAACAATCTTTATTTGAGATGTACTTATAAATAGCTAAGTTACGTAAGTTTGGTGTCATAAGGTAAAGATTCGATTCAAGGATCGTAGGTCAATATTATTACGGGGTTAAGATAAGGTTTAACTTTTGAGTGTAGTACCAAGGATAGAAGTTGATCAGAAACTTTTGGTGCTAAGATTTCTTAGGTTGAACTGCATAAATGCTAATGTAATAGATCGATGAACATTACGGGTATAGTATAAGGAAAGTAAGATACGATAAGTTTGAACCTCCATTTCTAATATTGGGAATTGTGAGAAAATCAGAATTCGAGGTCATAGTAAAGTAAAACTAAGACAACCTTCAGCACTAGATATGGACATTAAGAGTTTTTAGTGATGTCGTTTGGACTGACTAATGCTCCAGCTATTTTTATGGACTTGATGAACCAAGTATTTCGGCCCTACCTAGATCAGTTCGTCATAGTGTTCATTGACGACATTCTTATCTACTCGAAGAGCCATGAGGAGCACGTTCATCATTCGAGTACAGTGTTGCATATTTTGCAGAGACACAAGTTGTTTGCAAAATTCAGTAAGTGTGAATTTTGGTTGGGGAAGGTAGCGTTTTTGGGTCATGTAATTTCTAGCAGCGGTATCGAGGTGTATCCAGCTAAAGTAGCAGCAGTTAAAGAATGGGTTGAGCCGAAGAATGCGTCAGAGATCCGCTGCTTCCTAGGCCCAGCAGGCTACTACATGAAATTTATTCATGGAGTTTTCTTCGATAGCAGTGCCACTCACTTCATTGACTAAGAAGAATGCTAAATTCATATGTAGTGATGGATGTCAGAAGAGCTTCGATACTTTGAAGCAAGCTCTTATTTCTGGGCAAGTTTTAGCCATGTCATCAGGGCAAGGAGACTTTATGTTATGCACCGATGCATCTATGCTCGGGTTAGGCACAGTGTTGATGCAGCATGGTCGGGTTATAGCTTATGCTTCCAGGCAGTTGAAAGCGCATGAGAAGAACTACCCGAATCATGATCTTGAGTTAGCCGTCGTTGTCTTTACGTTGAAAATATGGAGACATTAATTGTACGACGAGAAATACCAGATATTTACTGATCACAAGAGTCTTAAGTATTTCTTCACGCAGAAAGAACTGAATATAAGACAAAGACGATTATTAGAGTTAGCAAAAGACTACGATTGCGAGATTAGCTACCATCCAGAAAAAAGCTAATGTTGTGACAGATGCCTTGAGCAGAAAAGTTGCAGTCGTAGCATAGTTGTCAGTGCAGAGATCTCTTCAGTCAGAGATTCAGAGATTTGGGTTAAAGGTTTATCCTAAGAGCAGAGCTCCTAAACTGTCTAATCTGACACTCCGGTCTTCTTTGCTAGAATGAATCCGTGCAGGTTTGTCTTCAGATGAGCAGTTACAGAAATGGAGACTGAAGGATGAAGCCAAGGGCAGTGTACTCTACACAGTGTCTGATGGTATTGTGAGGTACAAAGGAAGGATGTGGGTGCCTAGTGTTGGTTCGATCAGAGAGGATATTCTGACAGAGGCAGATGCATCTTCGTATTCTATTCACCCAGGGGGTACCAAGATGTACAAGGATTTGCAGATTTTGTATTGGTGGCCAGGTATGAAACGAGATATCCGTCGATTTGTGTCTGAATGTCTCACTTGCCAGCAGGTGAAGGCAGAGCATCAAAGGCCAGCATGAATGCTTAAACCACTCCCTATCCCCGAGTGAAAATGGGAGAATATCACCATGGATTTTGTTGTTGGATTGCCGAGGTCAGTCAGAGGATCCAATGCCATTTGGGTTGTAGTGGATCGACTCACTAAGTCATCGCACTTCTTGCTAGTAAAGACGACTTTCTCCATGACGCAGTATGCGGAGCTCTATATCAGAGAGATAGTCTGTTTGCACGGAATCCAAGTTTCTATTGTGTCCGACAGGGACCCGAGGTTTACATCGTCCTTTTGGAAAATATTGCATGCTGCCATGGGGACGAAGTTGCTTTTCAGTACAGCTTTTCACCCGCAGACAGATTGTGGGGACCCGGGTGCTAATTCATCTTCTTTAATCATTTGGGACTAAATGGATTAATTGTGTATGCTTCTTTGATAAAAAAAATTTTATAATATCTAAGCATTGCTAATTAAAAGTGTATACAAGCATACAACAAGTTATGTTTATTTATTGTACAAGATCAAATGTAAAGTCTACAACACATGATCAACTTGCAAATTTATTCCATTTACAAACCATCTAACTAGTGTTTGTTTTCCATTATTACACGTCTAGGAATAAACCACCAGTTTCGTATCTAATCCCGGATCACCACGCTAATCATCACTCGTTCAAGCTCTTCTTGGTACTGATCCTGTCCCACCTGTTGCCATACACACATACAAACACGACAACAGCCGGAAACTCCGGTGAGAATAAATCCCAGTATAAAACATGTATACATGCAATGCATACGATCATATACAAAATATAAACCATGTATCAAGAACATGAATCATGATTTTATGACACATTAGTTAATACAGATAAAACTCTTGACTCGACTCACATCTAAGTCTAGGGATCCCGGTATGAATAAGACGTAACAAATCTCCCACCTACTCTCTCAATCGGGGTGGCGGTACGTCTTATTCCTAGACTTTGGTCCTTTCTGTATCGAACATCTACAATAGGAATCGATCTTTTCCTATGCAATTCGATACCACCGAACATCTAGTAACTTGGCCGCTCTACCAATGACTCATCTATCTCAAGTGCATTTCTATAATTCAATAGACAAAATTATAAACATCTCAAAGCATAAACAATCTAGTATGTGGTTTAGGGAAACTCCAATTCAATCAGACTCGAGTCGTCGTATCTCCCGGTTCAACATTGATTTATACTTTTCTTTGTTCGGTGTTTGGTTGGATGAAATCAATCTCAATCTTCAAAACCTTCAATACAAATCTGAAATACATGTATAAGATTCACTATATCAACCTCCAACTCAACGTAGGAATACCGATATAAAATCTCGATGCATTTCTACGGCATAACGGTGTAGTCTTGATATACCGGCAACTTAAACATCATAAGATCAATATCACCAATTCATAACAACAATCATATGTATATCATAACCCCAAAATTCTGTACAACTCATACCATATAAGCTGGAAAATGAGAACAATCACATACGGTATCTTTTCTTCAATCTGTTTTCAATTATACGTTTACCGTAAACTCAAGAACACATATCATCAATCAAACTATGATTCCCCCAACATCTGAATTTCCAAATCAAGCAATAACATGATAAAACTTACATTCTCTTGAAGCTAGTAGCGAAAAGATCAAAAATCTAAGCTCGGATCACAATTCGGATGGTTAGATGTTGCACAACCAAGTTTCTCATATACTTTGGAGTTGAAGATGTTTCCTTCAGAGATTTTCGTTCTTCAGCTGAGAAATGATAGAGAAATGAAGAGGTGTACCCATATCAATGCATAGCAAGGACACATGACTTATTTTTCATTCAACACGTCTCGCGCATATGCGCGACTATCCTCGGCGCATATGCGCGAGACACTATGTCTCGGCACGTCATCCTCACGGCATCTCGTGCATATGCGCGCCCTCACTCGGCGCATATGCGCGAGGTTCTTCACAACTCTCTGCCACCCTCGCGCACATGCGCGAGTTCATGTCGCGCATATGCACGAGGTTCTCTGCCTACCTCGCGCATATGCGCCCGGCTGGGTCACGCATATGCGCCCGGCTCATCCTCGCACATAATTTAATTCTTCTTTCCGGCTTTCGCGGTCTGATCCGTTCCGTCTATAATCACCTCAATTATAAACAATTCATTTCAGATTACAATAATCAAATTCTCGGGCATTACACAGATGGCCAATCTGAGCGAGTGATTCAGATTTTAGAGGATTTATTGCGAGCCTGTATAATAGATTTACATGGGACTTGGGAATCTAAGCTACCTCTAATGGAGTTTACATAAAACAACAGCTTCCAAGCATCTATAGGTATGGCTCCCTACGAGGCACTGTATGGAAGGAAGTGCAGGTCACCAATTCATTGGGATGAGGTTGGTGAGAGAGCAGAACTTGGTACAAAGAAAGTTCAACAGACTGCATATGTGGTGGTCAAGATCCGAGACATGATGAAGACCGCCCAGAGTCGTCAAAAGAGCTATGCTGATAAGAGAAGAAGAGATCTCGAGTTCGCCGTAGGTGATCAAGTTTTTGTAAAGATAGCACCTATGAAGGGTGTATGAGATTTGGGAAAAGAGAGGCAAGCTTAGTCCGAGATTCATTGGGCCGTTCGAGATTCTCGACTGAGTTGGGACACTAGCTTATCGTGTAGCCTTACCGTCGAATCTGGCCGGAGTACACAATGTGTTCCACGTCTCAATGCTGAGGAAGTACCTAGCTAATCCTTCGCATTTTTTGAGCTACGAACCGTTATAGTTGGCTCCAGACCTGTCTTACGAGGAAAGACCTATCCAAATCCTAGACAGACAAGAGCGTAGACTACGGAACAAAGTAACCAAGTTGGTCAAAGTTCGATGGCTAAATCAATCCATGAAGGAGGCCACTTGGGAGACCAAAGCAGACATGAGGAATCGCTACCCGGAGTTGTTCGGTAAGATTTAATTTCGAGGAAGAAATTTATATAAGTGGGGGAGGAACTGTAGAGCCCAAAATCAGTACACGTAAAACTCATGCATTTATTTAATTTTTAAATCATTTATTTAAATTTAAATGATTTTTTTTGTGATGCACGACCTATTTAAATTGTATTATTTTGAATTATTTATGTTTATGTGATGCACGTTAAAATGTTTCTCGAGTTTCATGTTTCAGACGATTATTCAATGCGGGGTCGAGGAAAAGATACCGAGGACGCGTTTTGGTAATTTTAAATGTGGTATTTTATTTTTAAGTTAAGGCTGGGGCATATTAATTAATTTAATAAGTTTCAGCATTTTAAAGCCTAAAATTATGTAATTAGTGAGTTTAGAATTTTGAAACTTTTAAAGTTGGCTTTGTGCATTTTATTTGTTAAAAAGGAGAATTTTATTAAAAAATTAGTGTGTATTTATTTTTAATTGAGAAGTTGTTTAAAATTAGTGTGAGTTAACTTTTGTTAGTATTTTAATTAGTTAAGTTAGCAATAATTTCTCCTTATTAAAAACACACACACACGTTACACACACTGACACACACTTACACGTTTTTACACACACCAAAACACACAGCACACACCTACACATTTTATTTTCAGAATTTGAGAGCAAAAACCTACGGTTCCTCCACCTAAGAGTAGCCGCCCCCTCCCTCTATACTTTCCAGCAACTTTTCGTGGTTTAATTTCAAGAAAACCGTTCCACAAGCGTCTCGGATCGTCTCTCGCATCCTTCCCGCTTCGGAGTCGTCGTTCGGTAACGTTAAAGATTTAAAGGCATGTATATTCTGTTTTTCCTAGGTTGATCTAGTCATATTATGTGTTGCGATGTTTTTATGCGAGAAAATACATGTGTGATGTGTAGAAGTTTGAGCAATCATGTTTGGATCACTTTTAAAACCATTTTTGGGATCTCAAATCTCGTTTTAACTGATCTTTTAAAAACTTAGATTTTTCGGTCGAGATTTTGGGAAAACTCTCAACGTAAGAAACATTGAACAATTTGATACCTTCGATTTGATATAAAATTCGAAATATTTGGATAAAAATTGAGTGAGATATGATCATTTTCGTGGGACTTCTCAAACTGCGTTTTTTGAAAAATTATGTATTGATGTGTTCTTGAAGTTTTATTGTTGCACACTTCGTTGGGGATCGACGGGAGATCGTTGTTGCATTTAGCTATGTTTAGTATGATGTTGGGTTGGTATTTGGTATGCCGGTTAGTGTCAATAGGCATTTGAATTCATTATAAGTCGTAGAAAACGATTTGATGTCAATTTCCGTGATTATGAGATTGTACTGTGTTAGGATGGGCGTCATATTTCGGGGTGTTTGTACAAGTTGTATCAATGTAGTAGCATCCTAGACAAGGTCTCGAGGTGTCGGTCCATAGTTCGTGCAATCGAGTTTATAATGTTAAGAAATACATGTATTGAATTTTCGTGGGTTTTCAGTCAACACAGGTATCCGGACCCGGACACGGACCCTTACACGGGGTCCGTACCTTTGTTTCCTTTGAAGTGTCAAATTTTCGAGCCTACACGGACCCCCACACGGACACTAGCACAGGGTCCGTGCCCTTCATTCTTTTCGGTGTGTTTTTACAGTATCTACACGGACCTAGGCACGGGGTCCGTGCCTTCCCTTTTCTTCACACGTATTTTGCAGTACCTACACGGACCCGGAGCCGGACCTGGGCACGGGGTCCGTGTACCTCCTGTTTGGGAATAGTTCAAGTTTCCCTTTGAGATTTGTTTTGGCGTTCGACGTCATGGGTTAGTACAATGATTTAATGAGGTCAAGTCCCGAGTGATCTAGATTGTCATAAGTTATTTTTGTACTTCGGTGGTGAGCACGAGTACCTACGTCTAAGCTATGAAAGATAAGTGCTTGTAATCATGTTAGTATGTGCAGCACTGACACCAAGCGAGAACCAACGAATCCCTCAACGCCAAGTAAGTATGTTCGACGTGCAAATGAGAAAATGTTCTATTTTTTATGTATGCTAAATGTCTTGTGACCAATTTATGAATGGGTTTCGAAGTCGGTGAACGTGGCCGAGGACCTCTCCACCCCGTTAAATCATGAACGGGTTTAGATCAGGATTGGAAAGCGGTAAAGCATGACCGGGGACCAATCCACCCGTTAAAGCATGAACGGGGATCTCATGTATGTGGCAGTGGATTTTCCCTGTCAGCCCAGTATTGTGGTTTAGTCTGATCAGGCGTATTTATGTATGGGTCACTTGCTTTGAAACATATCTCTACGCAAAATGATGAAGTTTATGAATGTTCAAGTATGTACAAGTATGCAAGCATGTTTAAAAAAAGTCTTATGATGATGGCACGTCTATGTTTATGTATGTATGTACAAGTTTCAAGTACGTTACGTTCAAGCTTTAAGTATGCAAGTCCAAGTTTCAAGTACGTACGCTCTATTTTAAAGTTGCATGTGATTTTATTACGTATTACTCGTTTCTTCCAATTTATACATGTTGAGTCTTTAGACTCACTAGACTTGATCGATGCAGGTGATGAGGCATTTGAGGAGACGAGAGATGTGGACCAGTGAGCTGGCTTGGATTGGGCGGGAGGCTAAACCCGAGGACCGCCAAGTTTTAAGTTTTATGAAATGTTTAAAAGTACTCTGATTTATGTTATTGGTTATGAGATTTTAAGCAAATATCTTTGACAAACTTTACTTTGAGATCTTTTATGCAACTACTTTGGGGATGGACATTTTGTTTTATCGAATTTTGAATGTTCACGATTCATTTACGAAAATTTTTATTTTTCCGCAAATTTTAAGTAGTTAAAAGTACGGTACGTTACAACCAGAGCCTCAAGTGCATTTTCACCCAAAAAGAATTAAACATGAGGCAAAGGAGTTGGATGGAACTGCTAAAGGATTATGATTTGTCAATCAATTACCATCTGGGTAAGGCAAATAAGGTGGAAGATGCGTTGAGCCGAAGGATCCTTGGGAAAGTGAGCTTATCTTCACTATCAGTGCAATCAGGCCTCCGAGAGACCATCAAATTGAAACAAAGTCAAGATTCCTCTATCCTCAAAATTAAAGAGCAAATTCAAAAGGAAAGACTCCAGAATTTCATATTGATGAAAATGGTATACTTTGGATGAAAGGACGGTTGTATGTGCCAGACATCGATGGGATTCGTGAAGAATTAATGGCGGAGGCACATAAATCAAGATTTTAAGTACATCCAGGAAGCACCAAAATGTACCGGGATCTGAAAAATAATTACTGGTGGAACGGAATGAAGAAAGACGTGGCTGTCTTTGTTTCCAAGTGCCTAACCTGTCAACAAGTCAAGGCAGAACATCAACAGCCAGGAGGACTTCTACAGCCATTAGAAATACCTGAGTGGAAGTGAGATAACATCTCCATGGATTTTGTAGTAGGGCTACCGAAATCAAGGCAAGGGCACGATGAGATCTGGGTAATCATTGATAGATAGACCAAGTCTGCACATTTCTTGCCGGTACGAATGAATTACAACCTGGATAAACTAGCTACATTATATATGGACAACATAGTGAAACTACACGGAGTCCCAGTGAGTATAATGTCTGACAGATATCCAAGATTCGTATCGAGATTTCGGAAAAGTTTCCAAAAGGCTATGGGAACCAAAGTCACTCTCAGCACGGCCTATCATCCTCAGACTGATGGCCAAACTGAAAGAACAATTCAAAACCTCGAGGACATGTTGAGGGCGTGCGCGCTGGATTTTCAGGGAAATTGGAGTGAGCAATTACCGTTGATAGAGTTTGCTTATAATAACAGTTACCACAGCAGCATCGAAATGGCTCCGTATGAGGCTTTGTATGGCCGAAAATGTAGGTCGCCTCTATACTGGGATGAAGTCGGAGAAAAAGCTGTTACTGGACCAGAGCTTGTTCAAATAACCATTGACAAAGTCGTCGTAATCAAAGAAAGACTCAAGACAGCTCAAGATATACAAAAGAGTTGGGCAGATGTGAAGAGAAGACCGATGGAATTGGAGGTCGGTGGAAAAGCCTATGTCAAGGTCTCTCCTATGAAAGGAGTGAATCGGTTCAGCAACCGTCTGGCTTTTCCTCCTGATATGTCAAGAATTCACAACATTTTCCACATCTCACAACTGAAAAAATATGTCCCAGACCCGAGTCATGTACTCAAAGTTGCACCACTGATGATTGAAGGACATCTCAATGAAGAACACAAATATGAAGAATTCCCTATTCGAATAGTGGGCACAAAAGATCAAGTGTTGAGACACCGGACAATCTCATATGTCAAAGTATAGTGGTCAAATCATACAGAAAGAGAGGCCACTTGGGAATTAGAAGAGAAGATACGCACGCAATACCCTCATCTATTTAAAAGATCGAGCTGATCCAAGTTTTGTGGGAGAAACTTTCAATAAGGAGGGAGGGATGTGAGAACCTGGGATTTTCCGATCTAAAGCGAATCATGTAAGAAATACAAACTTGAAATTCAGCTTAAACTAAGCTCAACAACTTTCATTCTAACTATAAAACCAAATATGAACTTAGATTTTCAGCTAACTTAATTCGAAGAAGTAGCTTCAAAGCTCAGAGATTAGCTCAACAGGAGGCCAAGCTGCAAATAACCGCATCCATCGAAGAGTTGTCACTGGAGGAGTAAAACCCCAGCTCAAGGACTCGATCTTTCATCTCAAAGAAGCTCAACCAAGCTTGTCCTAACAAGACCAAAAAGAGAGCTAAAAGATGAACCAAGGGATTGGACAAACTTATTATGCAAGAAGTGACCTTTGAGATAACCAATGAAGGAGCTAAGGGTTTGGACAAACTTAGTATGCAAGAAATGACCATTGAGAAAACCAATGAAGGAGCTAAGAGAGGAGCTAAGGGACTAGGACACATTAATGGTGCAGGAAGTGACCTTTGGTGCTTGAGATGCTTTGACCACAATTATGGCTTCCTTGGAGCCCAAGATTTCGGCCAAGGCTAGTGGAAGGGTCTCAAATTCCTCTATAAATACTACACCGTGGATGAAAGAAAATGCACTCAAAAATTCAGCAAGAAAATCGGTTCCTTTCCTCCACAAAATCGTTCCAAAAAAATCGGCCAAAGCAAGGAGAAGCTTCGTGCTGTCGAATGCAAAAATTCTGCGTCGGAGTGCTGCTGGATTGAAGACATCATTTGGTAAAGTCACGTCGAAGTACTGCTCAACTTTCGAGAGAAAAACTTCGTTCAAGAATCTCCATATTCATACCGTACCTTCAAACACAGTAAGTGGGTTTTTGTTACATAATTTCTCATATTTTGAACTTTGAATATAAATATCATGACATGCATGTGTACGTCCTTATTTTCGAAAATATCAGTCTGTTCTTTTAAAATTTCGATCGATGATATGCTCTGTTTGTTCTTCGAAATTCTTTGACTCCGCTATATCCATTTGAAATTCTGATATCTGAAATTCTGATAAGTTATGTCTGGTAAATCTGAATTTTGTGTTTCACTGTTATGAATTGATTTGAAATGGGATGAGAATTGTGATTCTGTCTGGCCCCCATTGGTGGGTATAAAACCATGTTCTGTCTGGCCCCTATCCGTGGGTATAAAACTGTGTTCTGGCCTCACCCCTAAGAGGACTAACATATTTGGGACATTTGACCATGGAAATGAGATGAGTAACAGTGTTGTGTCTGTTTGTGAATTGTTCTGAATGATCTGATTTGCTTCCGAACTGCTCTGAATCATCTGATAACTTCTGTCTCATATTCGATTCGTTTCTGTTATCATAAGTTAAAGGTAATAAGTTTTGAAATTTTGTTAAAGAAATGCTTTAAAGATTAAGTTCTATATGTATCGTTGGAAATCGATCGACCCCACTTGCTGAGTGTTTCCCAAAACACTCACCCCCTTACAAATTTCAGATAAAAACGAAGAGCAAATAAATGAGGAGGAGCAAGAAGCTTTATGGGGTTGGTGAATCGGTGATCGAGATCAAGACTCAAGATTTTTACTTTCCTTTTGTTTCCGCTTCTGAAACTCTGATGTAAATTTTCATTTCATTGTTATTGTAAAGACAATATTGTTTTATGAAAAAGACTAGTTTGTTTTTGATACGAGGCTTAATTTTTTTCAGGTAATTGTTAAACAATGCCGAATGTCACCGACGCTTCAGACACGGGGCGTGACACTCATAACATGTCTTCAAGGATTTGGATTACCCTTTCGGATTGCCCGTCGCTTTGGGGATGGTAGGCTGTGCTAAAAGCCAATCTGGTGCCCAAGGCTCTGTGCAAACTTTTCCAAAATTCAAAAGTAAACATCGGGTCACGATCAGATACAATTGACACAGGGATTCCATGAAGTCTTACAATCTCAGCTACATAGACTTCAGCATACTGGTTCATTGTAAATGTCGCCTTGACCGGAAGAAAATGAGTCGACTTGGTTAACCTATCAACAATCACCCAGATGGAATTGTAACCCTTTGGTGTTCTTGGAAGTCCCGTTACGAAGTCCATGGTGATGTGCTCCCACTTTCACTGAGGTATTGAGAGAGATAGCAAAGTTCCAGCAGGTCTTTGATGCTCAATCTTAACCTACTGACAGGTTAGACATTCAGAAATAAATAACATGATATATTTCTTCATACCTGGCCACCAATAAAGACGTCGAAGATCCTGATACACTTTGGTACTGCCAGGGGTACCGAATAAGGCGTTGAACGAGCTTCAATGAGTATATTTTTTCGAATATCATCACCCACAGGAACACATATTCTATCTCGAAAGGTCAACAATCCATCACGACTCAAACCAAACTCAAAAACTCCTGTCAGATCACTCTTATTTTTCAACTCTAATAATTGAGTATCCAGATGTTGTTCTTTTAAAATTCGATCAATCAGGGTTGAGTGAAGAACCAGTGCAGATAATTGAGCTATTGTACCTGGAGACACCACAGTTATTTCGTTCCTTTGCAAATCAAGTAACAATGGTTTTTGAGTCATGGAACCCAATAAATAACTGGATTTAAGACTTAAAGCATCCGCAACCACATTAGCTTTTACAGGATGATAGCTAATGGTGCAATCATAGTCTTTTACTAATTCCAACCACCTCCGCTGCCTCATATTCAATTCTTTCTGTGAAAATAAATAACTCAAACTTTTATGATCTGTAAAAATTTCATACTTCTCACCATATAAATAGTGCCGTCAAATCTTTAAGGCGAATACTACAGCCGCTAACTCCAAATCATGTGTGGGATAATTCTTCTCGTATTCTTTCAATTGACGAGAAGCATACGCCATCACTTTTCCACGCTGCATCAATACAGCACCTAACCCCTGCTTTGAAGCATCTGTATACACAACGAAATCCTCAGTACCACAAGGAAGTACTAATACAGGGGCAGAAGTTAACTTATCTTTCAATGTTTGGGATGCTTGTTGACATTCTATGGTCCATTCGAACTTTACAGACTTCCGAGTCAAACTTGTTAGTGGCAAAGCTATCTTCGAAAAGTCCACTATGAATCGTCTGTAATATCCTGCCAAACCAAGAAAACTTCTTACATATGAAACTGTCTTTGGAATGGACCATTGCTTAATAGACTCAATCTTCGAATGATCCACCGATATTCCTTCTTTTGACACGATATGGCCCAAAAACACTACTTGCTCCAACTAGAATTCACATTTTTTTAATTTAGAATATAATTGCTTCTCTCTCAATAGCTGCAACACAATCCTCAAATGCTCACGATGAAGTTCTCTTGTCTTAGAATAGATCAAAATGTCATCAATAAACACAATCACAAAAGTATCCAAATACGGCTTAAAGACACGATTCATCAAATCCATAAACACTGAATGAGCATTAGTTAATTCATACGACATCACCAAAAATTCATAATGGTCATATCTCGTTCTAAAAGCAGTCTTTGGTATGTCCTCCGTTTTTACCTTCAATTGATGATATCCGGATCGAAGATCGATTTTCGAAAACACGGTGGCTCCTTGCAATTGATCAAAAAGATCATCGATTTGAGGTAAAGGATATTTATTTTTAATAGTTACTTTGTTAAGTTCTCGATAATCAATGCATAATCTCAACGATCCATCTTTCTTTTTCACGAACAAAATCGGATCTCCCCATGGCGAGGAACTAGGACAGATAAACCTTTATCTAATAGCTCCTGCAGTTGATTCTTCAATTCTTTCATCTCAGTTGGAGCCATTCTGTAAGGAGCTTTGGAAATTGAGGCTGTACCTGGACTCAATTCAATAACAAACTCTACCTCTCGATCAGGAGGTAAGCCAGGCACATCATCAGCAAATATGTCAGGATATTCCTGAACCACATCAATATTCTATAATGGCACATTATTGTCCCTATTCACATCCGATACTAAAGCCAGAAAACTAGTACATCCCTTATTCAACAATTTAATAGCTTGCAAGCAAGAAATAATGGGAGTACTTATCGATGAGTCTAGACCAACAATTTCATCACTCTCATGGTCATCAGTTAAAAACTTCACAGTCTTCCCCCACAAAATCAATCACTGCACGATAAGCAGATACTAATCCATACCCAATATAACATCAAAGGCAACCATCGGAATCACAATAAAATCAGCATAAAACATTCTCGTACTCATCTGTACTGGACATGCCTTAAGGATACTAGTAGGACAAATCTCATCACCCGAGGGCAACATAATATTGAAATGAAAAGGCATGACAGTAGGCTCACGAGATAAAGAATGCATAAACACTTCAGACATAAAAAAATGAGTCGCACCAGTATCAATCAATGTAAGTGCTTCCTTGCCAGATATTAATATATTGCCTGATATGATTGAAGAATCAGGATTGGCACCTTCTTTTGTCATTGTAAAAATCATGCCTTGAACCTTTCCTTTGTCTGAAGAAGGGCATTTCTGTGTTGTATGTCCCATTTCCTTGCATCGATAACAGCGACCACTACCAGCCAAACACTCACCTTTGTGTGGCTTGCCACACAAAGGACACAATTGTCGCTCTGTATCTAAAGAAGCTAAAGAAGACTTATTGCATTGCTCCATCTTGCCTTTTCCTTTGTGGCCACCTCGCACATTAGTACTTGTCCCTTGCCCTCTAGCTTGAAAAGCTTACCTCCTTAACTGCCATTCCTTCTCAATCTCTTGTTCATCATGCTCGGCAAGTAAGGCTCTCTCAACAATATCTTGATAGGTGATCACTTTTGCCATGTAAACATCTCTTCTAATTCTTCAAATTTCAAAGTATACTCAGTAACAGACATAGCATCTTGCTTCAATTCAAGAAATTCCTTCACCTTCTTGGCTTTTACTTCTCTTGAAAAATATTTGGCATAGAATAATTCCTTAAACTCGTCCCATTTTAATTCTCAAACATTAACCGTAACCTTGGTAGCTTCCCACTAAATACGAGTAGCTTTGACCAACATAAACACAGCACAACTTACCTTATCTTGGTCGATGAACTTCAAATAATCGAATATGGCCTCCAATGACGTGACCCATTCAAGAGCCACTAGTGGATCAGGGCCACCAATAAAATCAGGAGGGTTCATACGCCTGAAACGATCATAAGCATCATCTTTAGAACTTTCTGCTATGCCTTGACCTCTCCCACGACCACGACCCTGGGTCGATGTATGCATGCTCAATAACCGTTTAATCTGCTCGCCATGAACCTTCGCTTGTTCTTGTAATAACTTACCAAATTCATCAACAACTTTGGTAGTCTTTTCAGTGGTAGGGATCCTATCATCCCCTTCAGTAATATTTCGCTTGGGAGGCATATCCTACACATATGCTCACTTTAACATGGATAGGAAGAAAATACATCAATGGCAATGAAATAGAATCAACTCTCAATGTTAAATCAATAGATACAGGATCGAAAACATACCGGATTGTCCAAGATAGAAGAAGTCATATATGGTCCGAAGAAAATGGCTCTGATACCAATTGAAACAACCTACTCCCATGACAATAACATTTAAAAGAAATAACATACGCGGAAGTCTTAACATTGAAAAGGGAAAGAATAAGATATCATTTGATCATAAACATCTTTTCCACTAATTACACATATTCATTTACAAAATATCCAAAAACTATCACAAAGTTTACCACAATTTATTTAACAACATACATAATACTAAAATTTCTAATGTTCACTACAACCCATATAAAAGTGACATGACAAAAGTTCAAAGATTTTTCCCTTTCCATTAACCATATGACTTCTTCCGTCCTTGACAATCTGTTTCATTTCTTTTTATCACATGCATCACATGATATTAACTGGAATGAGATATAACTCAGTAAGTAGAAAGCTATAAATAACAAATACATATACATAGGATTGGCTTGAAACATGGCTATATCAATGGCAATGAAATTGAATAATACTATCTTCATATGAACAATAATATCAAAACAATAAAGATAGTATTTCTTAGCATGGATTAAAGAAAAGAAATGACAGTTCTGTGACCTGTGAACTGTGGTAGTATCTCTTTGATATAAATATCAAAACCGTGAGAGATACTTCATAATCATGTGACTGGCCATTGACATGTATGAATTACTATCATTCCTTGGCTTTAATCATAGGAAATCTCATTGAAGCAATAAAACAAACACTTGATAGGCACAACGGTATATTAGTTCCTTGATCAATGAATTCAATCATAATCCTTGACAATGAATATATAACAATATATAGATCAACTATATACCAATGAAAGGAGCTAATCATCAATAAACATGGCTTATATACATATAATTATCATGTGAGCACAAGGAGAAGTTTCTACTTACTATCCACAATCACTTGATTGCTATAATATCTTGAAGGAATTCCTACAAGATAAACACAACAATAACTATAAATCATCACCAATAATCAAAGAAATTCACTAAGCCAACATGAACCTTCATCTTCTTAAACTCTTCTAACCTCTAAAAAGATAAGTTCCTTACCTTGATGCTTGAAACCTTAGGTGAAAACCAATAAGGACTCAACTATGATCCTTGAACTTGAAGTAGAAAATGAGGGAGAAAAATCTTGAAGAGAAACTTTGAGGGAGAAAGGCAAGAACCGATGGAATAATAAGGGAGGAAAAGAAAATGATTAGAAAGCCCTAGTCAATGCAATATATAAGTCCTTTAGTGCGTAAAAAACGTGTTTTCAAGTAACACTTCTCATCCGCCTAGCGCCGCGGCGCCACCATATTGGCGCTTCGCGCCTGGCAGCGCTGCAGCGCCAGGGCTTTGGCTAGGCGCTGCCCTGAAGCCTAGCAGCGCTGCAGAGCTGCTCCCCTGCGTTGCAGCGCTGTCCCTGCACTACAAAATCATAACCAACACACCTAAATCCATCCCATTCCTATACAATACCGATGAACTAAACATCCAATTACATCCTTTAATCATCCATCAAAACATCACATCAACAACTCATCCTTTTCCATACCCAATAACAATTAGAAAACATAACTCCAAAAAACATTCTCATAAACATAACCATAACCATTCTATTACCATTTCAATAAACAGCACCATAAAAAATAACCATTACCAATAACCATACTACATATATTCAACCATTGAGCCATATAACATATTCGTAACAATAATAAACCATAGATATTAACATGATAAAAGGTTGGGCTATTACAGAATATCTCTCCGACTAAGTTTTTTGTGTTCAAGAAAGAGATTGAAGAGGAGGTAGCTGCCAAGTTGAAGAATATCGCCAAATCAAAGGCTGCTGCTCCTCAGAAACCAACTGAAGCTGCTAAAATTCAGGCTTCAACTGGACCAGTCCAAATTGAACCAGTTTTGAAACAGACTATTGCTGAAAAGGTTCCAGAGACGTTTCTTCAATAACCATCCGAAGAAGCTCAATCCTCAACCTCAATTGTATTCATAGTCATACCCGTTTCTGTTTTGGAAGCTCAACTGTACACTTTCATTGATAAAGAACCATTCTCCGCCTTGACCTTCATCATCAAGGGAATCAAGATGAACTGGTCGTCAATTATTTTCACCACCCTGAAGAATATGGTTCAATCGGCCAAACAGTCTACGAGATCTGCACTGCAACTGAGCTCATTGATTGAAGACTCAGGACTTCCCTTGGACTCAACTTCATCAATGTCAAAGTTCAAGATTTACAATGCCCAAAATGTTTTATCGAACAGGCCAAGACTGAATATCTCTCCGACCAAGTTTTTTGTGTTCAAGAAAGAGATTGGAGAGGAGGTAGCTGCCAAGTTGAAGAATATCGCCAAATCAAAGGCTGCTGCTCCTTAGAAACCAAACTGAAGCTGCTAAAAATCAGGCTTCAACTGGACATGTCCAAATTGAACCATTTTTGGAACATACTATTGCTGAAAAGGTTCCAGAGACATTTCTTCAATAACCATCCGAAGAAGCTCAATCCTCAACCTCAACCGTATTCATAGTCATACATGTTTCTATTCTGGAAGCTTAACTGTCCACTTACACTGATAAAGAATTGTCATTGCCAATGTGGATGAGCTACTGCAATAATTAACAGACGATATTCAACAGGAGTTCAAGGAAGAGCAAGTTTTTGAACAAATTTTTGATGAAGTATTAGTTGAGCCAGCTGTTGAGGCTGAACAGCTGATAGAAGAAGTTCAGTTTGTAACTGAACAAATAAGTGTTGATGAAGCCAAACCAACATTCCAGGAACAATTAGTTTTAACTTAACTGACTTCCACTACTCTGGTGGTTCCTAAGACATTTTTCTTTTCTGAAGCTTCTCAACAGATCATTTCTGTTGGAAAGAATGCTGCTGAGGAGCTTGTTGTAACTATGAAGTAGTTGAAGATGTTGACCAAGAAGCTGGCACTAGTCATCTAGCAGTTGTGGATTTCAGTGGGAAAAGGAAAGCCAAGGCTATTGCTGAAGATTTATCCCCTAAACTACCAGTCGCAATTGATGTAATGCTTGAAAGTATAATGTCCAATATGACATACCTTGGGTCAACCATCTATCAGGTAAAGTCAACTCATTTGTTGCATTCTTTAAGTCTAGACACTCTCAAAGATTACACAATGAAGACTTAAAGAAATTGAGCAAGGATGTGTATGCCTTATTCATGACTATTGAGAAAATGAAAAAAGAGGCAGCCACAACACCTACAGTTTTTACAGCATTCAAGCCAAAATATTCAAATCTATCTCTCAGTTTATTTCCACACTATTTTTAGTTAACTGATTGATATTGACATATAAGATTTCGAGATGAGCTCCTCAAAGATATGAATATCTAATTGAAAAAGATCACATGGCTTTGTGGAAGGGATTAAAAGAAAGATTCCAACATATAAGGGAAGTTATACTTCCGACCGCCCGGGATGAATGGAATACGTTGAAATTCCAAGATTTTAAAAAAATCAGTGATTACAACTCGGCGATGTATAGAATAATCTCGCAATTGAAATTCTGTGGGCACGAGATTACTGAATTGAAAATGCTTGAAAAAACATTTTTCACTTTTCACGCATCGAATATAACTCTACAACAACAATATAGAGTGCGTGGATTTTCGAGATATTCTGAACTTATCGTCTGTCTCCTTGTGACGGAAAAGAATAATGAGCTGTTAATGAGAAATCATCAGGCACGACCCGCTGGTTCAACGGCATTTCCTGAAGTAAATGTCGTAAGCAAAAATGAATTTAAATCTGGAAACCAAAATCAAAGTTATAGACAAGATTTTGGTTGAGGACGAAATCGAGGTCGTGGTCGTGGACGTGGACGTGGAAGTGGTCGTGGTCGTGGTCGTGGACGCGGCCGTGGTTTTGAAAATAATCGAGATAGTTACTTCTATAACTCATCTCAAAAGAGCGTCCCAAATCATCCACTGAAAAGGCATCATGAGAATATGAGTGTTAATGAGAATCACTCCAAAAGATTTGAAAGTTCTTGTTTCAGATGTGGTACTCCAGGACATTGGTCCCGTATTTGTCGAGCTCATGAGCACCTTTGTAAACTTTATAAAGAATCAATAAAGGGGAAAGAAAAGGAGACCAACTTCACTGAACAGAGTGAACCTTTGAGTGATTCAACTCATTTTGATGTCGGAGATTTTCTGATTGATTTCTCAGACAATGATCAATTTGCTGGTGGAATAAATATGTAAAATATTTTATGTACCTGTATGATAATGTTTTATCGTGTGCTATATTTTTTACATATGTATTGTATTGTATTTTATTTTATTTTTATAAATGTATTGTCAGTAATTTTATTTCATTGCATTTTATTTTAAGTTCAAACATGGAAAATGCTATGAACAAAGCTGAAGTTTGCATACCCGATAGTGGTACAACGCACTCTATCTTCCGAGATAAAAGATATTTCTTGGAACTGAAACCAACAAAAACAATGGTGAATACAATATCAGGTCCTGTAGACTTGATTAAAGGATGTGGTAAAGCACAATTTTTGTTATCTAATGGTACAAAATTTTTTATCAATGATGCCTTATATTCACCACAATCGAAAATAAATTTGTTAAGTTTTAATGATATATATTCCCATGGGTATGATACTCAAACAATGAATGAAGGGAATGAGAAATATATGTGTCTTATCACATATAAATCAGGAAAGAAATATGTGATTGAAAAACTATCAATGCTCCCTACTGGATTGCATTATACACATATAAATCCCATTGAATCAAACATGGTAGTTGATAATTCTTCAATATTAACCAATTGGCATGATCGATTAGGACATCCTGGTTCAACAATGATGCGAAGAATTATAAAAAATACACATGGTCATCCACTAAAAGACCAGAAGATCTTTCAGAATAATAAGTTTCAATGTAAAGCATGTTCTCTTGGAAATCTTATTATAAGACCATCACCAGTCAAAATCCAAACTGAATCACCAATGTTTCTTGAACGTATTCAGGGTGATATTTGTGGTCCAATTCATCCACCATGTGGATCATTCAGATACTTTATGGTATTGATTGATGCCTCCAACAGATGGTCACATGTATGTTTATTGTCAACTCGAAATGTTTCATTTGCAAGATTACTTGCTCAAATAATAAAATTGAGGAATCAATTTCCCGATTATACAAACAAGAAAATTAGACTTGATAATGCTGGTGAATTTACTTCCCAGACTTTCAATGATTATTGTATGCCTATGGAAATCATTGTTGAGCATCCTATTGCTTATGTATATACACATAATGGATTGGCTGAATCATTGATTAAACGTCTGAAAATGATTGCTAAACCAATGATTATGAAAACAAAACTCTCTATTTCTATATGGGGACATGCAATTTTACATGCTGCTTCATTAATTCGCATCAGACCAAGTGCATATCATAAATACTCCCCATTGAAGCTTGTATTTGGTAAAGAACCAGACATTTCTCATCTGAGAATTTTTGGATGTATGGTGTATGTGCCTATTGCTGCACCACAACGAAAGAAAATGGGACCTCAAAGAAAGATTGGAATTTATATCGGTTATGATAGTCCATCAATCATTCGATATCTTGAACCTCAGACAGGCGACGTATTCACAGCATGTTTTGCTGATTGTCATTTTAATGAGGAAATCTTCCCAATGTTAGGGGGAGAACAGAAACATACCGAAAAGGAAATTACATGGTATGTATCATCATTGTTACATCTGGATCCAAGAACAAAACAATGTGAAAAAGATGTACAGCAAATTGTACACTTGCAAAGAATAGCAAATCAAATACCAGATGCATTTGCAGACACAAAAAGGGTGATTAAATCATATATACATGCTGCAAATTCCCCCGCTCGAATTGAAATTCCGAAGAAACAAATTGAAGATACTCATGATGTCATTAAACGCCTGAAGCGTGGAAGGCCAGTCGGTTCCAAGGATAAAAATCCTAGAAAAAGAAAATTTATAGAGAAACACGATGATCACAAAATAAAGAATGATGTTCCTGAAGAAACACATGATGATCACAAAATAGAGAATAATGTTTCTGAAAAAACACATGATGATGAAAATGTTCTGTCAGAACCACAAACTGACGAGAATCGTGAAATCTCTATCAATTATATTAATACTGGAAAAATATGAAACCGAAAAGATATAGAAGAAATTGATGATATATTTTCTTATAATGTGGCAATTGACATCATAAATGATAATGAAGATCATGAACCAAAATCTTTTGGTGAATGTAAAAATCGACACGATTGGATAAAATGGAAAGATGCCATCCTAGGTTGAATTAGATTCGCTAAATAAACGTAATGTTTTTGGACCTATAGTCCTTACACCTGAAGGTGTAAAACCTATTGGATACAAATGAGTTTTTATTCGAAAGCGAAATGAGAAAAATGAAATAGTAAGATATAAAGCTCGACTTGTTGCACAAGGTTTTTCTCAAAGGCCTGGAATTGATTATGAAGAAACGTATTCTTCCGTGATGGATGCAATTACGTTTCGGTATTTGATTAGCTTGGTGGTATCTGAAAATTTAGAAATGCGTCTTATGGATGTTGTTACAGCTTACTTATATGGATCACTTGATAGTAATATATATATATGAAAATCCCTGAAGGATTTAAGATGCCTGAAGCAAAAAGTTCAAAACCCAGAGAATGTCATTCTGTGAAATTACAAAGATCATTATATGGGTTAAAACAATCCGGTCGAATGTGGTATAATCGGCAAATTGATCACTTGATGAAAAAGGGATATGTAAATAATTCAATATGCCTTTGTGTTTTTATTAAGAAAACAACATCCGGATGCGTAATTATTGTTGTATATGTTGATGATTTAAACATCATTGGAACGAATAAGGAAAATCAAGAAGTTGTGTCATACTTGAAGGAAGAATTTGAAATGAAGGATCTTGGAAAAACCAAGTATTACCTGGGTTTACAAATTGAACAAAAAAAATGTGGAATATTTGTTCACCAGACAAATTATACAGAAAATATCCTTAAATGTTTTAATATGGATAAATCAAATCCTTTAAGTACTCCAATGGTTGTTAGATCATTAAACATAGAAAAGGATCCATTCCGTCCATGTGAAGATGATGAAGATATTATTGGTCCAGAAGTACCATATCTAAGCGTTATCGGTGCCCTTATGTATCTTACAAATTGTACAAGGCCTGATATATCTTTTGCCGTAAATTTATTGGCAAGATTTAGCACATATCCAACAAAGAGACACTCGAACATAATTAAACATATATTTCATTATCTACGAGGAACGACAGACTTGGGACTTTTGTATTCAAAAGATGCTAATCCAAGTATAATTGGTTATGCCGATGCTGGATACTTATCTGATCCACACAATGCACGTTCTCAAACTGGATATGTATTTACTCGTAGAGGCACTGCAATTTCTTGGCGTTCATAGAAACAACACTCGTAACAACTTCATCAAATCATGCCGAGATTATTGCACTACATGAAGCAAGCCGTGAATGTGTGTGGTTAAAATCCATGACCCAACATATCCAAATCTCACGCGGATTATCATTCGACGAGAATCCTGTGATACTATATGAAGATAATGCAGCATGTGTTGCTCAAATGAAAGAAGGATACATAAAAAGCGACAGAACTAAACATATTCCTCCTAAGTTCTTTGCATTCACCAAGGAGCTTGACAAGAATAAATATATTGATGTTCGCCACATTCAATCAAGTGAAAACTCATCAGATCTCTTCACAAAGGCACTTCCTACGACAATATTCAGAAATCACATATATAATATTGGGATGCGCAATCTACGAAATTTGTGAAGAATTGTTCGTGTCGACATGAGGGGGAGTTTACGTGACTGCACTCTTTTTTCCTTACTATGGTTTTTATTGTAATGGGTTTTTCCTAGTAAGGTTTTTAACGAGGCAGTACAAAAACACGTAATGAAGACATCATCGTATCATGATCATCATCACAAGGGGGAGTGTTGAAAATAAAAGATTTGAATGTTGAAAAAGTAATAGTTGAATATTTGAATGTTGAAAATGAGAGTTGTAAAAATTAGAAATTTGTGTGTGATGATGTAAGTAATGATTTATTTTATTTTTTGGATTATTATCAAAGAAATTCTATAAATAGTCTCACCATTTGTGAAGAAATTCACAATTGAGTTGAGAAAAAAATATTATAAAGTGTGTAGTTTGATACTTTTGAGAGTGAGATTTTTACTTTGTACCATAAATTTTTACTTTTTCATAACACATACCAATTTTATAGATATTATTTTATAATATATATCTTGATTTCAAATATAAGAATCTAGAATTTCAAATATAAGAATCTAGAATAAAAATATATTTAATGAAAACCAGATTGGTAATAAAAAAGAAAAAAAAACCCCACGAAAGGTGATATATAAAGAAATAGGGGTGGCAGCAAGGGTAGAAATGTAAGTGAAGCAAAGACTCCTGTGTTGGGTATGGGTGGGCGGAGAGAAATCGCATAAAAAAGAATGAGATCGGAGAGAAGAAAGAGAGAACGGGGGAGCTTTAGCGGTTAGGGTTTTTCCAATTGATCCCATCACACAGCCTGACGTCATAGCTTTCTCTCCTCTCCCCTTTTCCTCTCCACAAAACCCTAAATTTCTAATCAAAATCTACTTCACCAATTCAATCTATCTTTGCGCGTGGCAAAGCTATTCATTTCCATGGGCGCGCAAGAGAAATCGCCAAACTCCAGCAGTTCCATGCAGGTCAGGATACTGATATGAAAGTTAAGCAAGGATTGTTGTGTTCTAACTAGTTTATCCAAAATTCCACCATGTGCTTTCATTTGACAAGGATGAATTTTCCCCTGTATTTTATTTTTAATTTCCAGCTTCCAACTGCGTTTTAAGCTCCTCATTTAGCTAGTTTTTTGTTTAAATGGAGAAACATCTGGTTTGCTTATGCTAAATATTTGATTGTTTTCTGTTGATGCCACGTTTACCGTTACTTCCGTTGATTCTGTGTAGTTTTGGTTTATAAATGCCAGAGGCTACTGCTCCTATGAACAAATTATTTGCTTTTGTCTGCAGCATATAAAGGAATTAGAATCTCTTGATAACAAATCTCAACGCTACTCACCTGTTGAACTTTCAAACTGTGGATCTAATCCACAATTTTGGGCTACAGTAGTTAGTAGTTAATCACCAAGAACTAGTTTATATACTAGCATGTTGTGACTTTTTATTTAATCTAAGTATCTGTATAATGCAATTACTATGATGAAATAATCTGGTCCAGCAAAAAAATGATGAGCAATTAGCCTAACATGCTCCATTGAGAATTGAATGGTTGTGGATTGTATGTTTTATGGGATTCATGCTAAGAAATGGCATTTGTACTATAATATGGTCTTTCATCAGCATTCATTGGTAAGCCGGAGAAAGATGCAGGATGCACCTTTTGATATAGTCATACTTGACGATCAAATAGCCATGTCTAGAATTTATTGGTATCATAATTGCGAGGTCGGCTATGGAAAATATTTTATCCTGACAGCCTTGGACGCATGCTGGCTGTCTTGTTTCTTACACTCTTATGTGGTTAATAAAATACCACAAAAGGCATTGAAGCTAACCTTTGCATATAAAGATATGGCAAGGTGTATCTCTGTAGTTAGAAGCGGGTCTTGGATGTAAGTCACACATACGTCCACACATCTTGATGTGCCTACAGGCACAATGCCCCTTTCAATTTCGCCTCAGTTTAAAGTATTGTGTAGCTGAAATGGAATATAGCCATGCTTCACTTGTGCATTAGTGATTGTTTCTTTGTTGTTTTATGCTTTGTGAAGTCTATATTACAAAATTTTATTCACATGTTTAGATTCTAAAAAAATATTCCTCAGTGTGCTGTGCGCCCGTGCCTTAGTAAGACATGGCTCAGCATGAGCCTTAGTGTTCTTTATGCCCTTAACAACTTTGCATCCTTCCTCTGCATCCATGGAAGATACGGCGTTTTACCATTTTTTCTACCTGCATTAATTGATTCGTAATATAAACTTAAAAATTGCTTTAATACATTCAGTTGTTTGTTACCCAATTAATATTTGTTTACACGGAAATTTGTTCTCTCATACAGCATACTTCACCTGTTTTTGTCTTTCTCTCAGCGAGTTAAAGTATATCGCCTGAATGAGGATGGGAAATGGGATGATCAAGGAACTGGCCACGTCACTGTTGATTATCTGGAGGTTTGACATCTTTGTGGTTCCTTTTGTCCAAAGTTTCTTCTTAACATTATTACATTCCAGTATGAGATAGAAATGTTGTCACTTGTATTCCAGAGGTCCGAAGATGTGGGACTGTTTGTTATTGATGAGGAGGACAGTGAAACATTACTTTTACATCGAATCAGCTCTGATGATATTTATCATAAACAAGAAGGTATCTCTTATTATATTTAATTCCCTTTACGAAAGGAAAACTCATGCTTCTTCCAGTTTCTATTGATTATATTTGATCATATACCTTCAGATACAATCATTTCGTGGAGGGATCCTGAGTTCTCAACTGAATTGGCTCTTAGCTTCCAAGAGACTACCGGTTGCTCATATATATGGCTAGTATCAGATATATTTTATACCTCTTTTGTTTTCCTTTCTCTTGCTATTTAATTTCAGTGTTTAGTTTATCACATTTTGGTTCATATGCTTGTTTGTTTAGGGACCATATATGTAGTGCACAAAGGAATATGCACTTTAGCACACTTACTGGTATGTGATGTCGATTTCTCGGTTTTTCTGTTAATTTATTTTATGCCTTCTCTTTACTATCTTTGCTTCTCAAACTCTGGCCTTCGTACTAATCTAAGAGACAGCATGGTATAATGAAAACCTTATGTGTTTGAGAGGGCAGGGAAGAATATTAAAGCCATTTTTATTTTCCTTGTGAATGATTTCAAGTGAGACGAACAGCTATAGCCTATATGTTGGATTCTGAATTACAGTTCCTTTTTTCAATTAGTTGATCACCCACAATGGCAGCCTTATCAGATTTTGATCTCACTACACTATTGAAGCTTACATGTGGGCTTTAAGACTCAATTCACTTCTAACTAGATAGTTTGTTAGCTCTTATAGCGTCACTTATAAGTACCTGTGTTTTTTATAATCTGGAATTTTTTGAATGGATTCAGCCTTTTTTGTGGAAAATTTCAGTTTATAGCATATCCTGGCATAAATATATAGTTGTGATGCTCCATTTATGCTAAGCCATTTTTCAGATGAAACATACCACAACGTCGACAGCAAGCTGAGGGAGTTGCCTTCAGTTGAGCTGTCCACTCTTCCTTTGATACTTAAGGTACCTTCTGTTCTCCGGCATCTCCTTCCCAAAAAAAAACACATTTGTTTAGTTTTCTTTGTGGGTCTAGTGACACATGAAATTTACATATGTTAATGTACTCGAAGTTACTGCTAGGTTTCTTTTCTCTTTGCAGACAGTGGTTGAGAGTGGCATTGCTGATCAGATTCACGTTACCGAACTTATATTGCATGATGTAAGTACTCTGAGCAGACGACTTGGACATTATGTTTGTATTGATAGGGTTCTTTTAGGACAGTGTTTGGGTGTGGTGACTTTTGGTAGCACAATGCATATGTGATTGTTTTGTTGAACAAAGGCTTGCTTCAATTGTTATTTGGTTAATTTCTTATATTCCTCTTGTTTGGCTTTTGTTCTTTATCAAAGCAATCTCAACAGCTAGTTGCAGCGATCAAAATGGTCTTTGTTAGTGAATGACTTGGAGTTAGTTTGTTGTTTTAAATTATAGTTCACCCTTTGTAGGGATTTGTGGATAGTTTCCTAGAATGAGCCGATGAAATAAATTATTGGATTAAATGGTTGATGATGTTCTTTCGCTCTTTTATCAATGTTTTTGAACATTCAATTTCCGAGGATTAATTTGTACGTCAATTTCTTAATTTTTTTATCTGTCATGTTATTTGCTGGCAATATTAATTTTATCTTTCATCTTTGCTTGGCTCAAGTTATTAGTTTTTAATGGAACTGAAGCTCATCTGTGATGCAGCAAGATTTTTTTCGGAAGCTGATGGACTTGTTTAGGATGTGTGAAGACGTGGAAAACATAGATGGTCTTCGCTTGATTTTCAAAATTATCAGAGGAATCAGTAAATCTCATTGCTACTGCGCTTTGGCATGTTATTTCTTGTTTGTGGAAATGTGTTTATCTAATAATGCTTTATGGACCTTGCAGTTTTATTGAACAGTCCTCAGATCTTTGAGAGAATATTTGGTGACGAGTTGATCATGGATATAATCGGCTGCTTTGAATGTATATCCTTTTTCTAATCCCAAATCCCGTCCTTCCCTCCAGTCTTATTACTTTTTTTTCCCTAAGTGGATATCTGAGTTTCCCAAGGTTTTATTGATCTTGTCCTGTGGCTACATTTGTCGAGATAGGTGGTTAAATCCTATCATTGTTAATTTTATTTGTTTTTGATACGTTGTTTTCTATGTTGTAAGCTCTTTAACAGGGCTAGTCGTTTGGAATGTTATGTAGATATCATCCCAATCTTATGACTTGTATCGCTCTTGCCATTGTAAATGACCACACATACTTATGTTAAATCTTACAATTACTCGTGTTGGTATCATGTGATGTTTAATTTTGAACATTGAAGTTTGTAGATTATGGGGCGCTGATACCATAAATATATTATTTTTCGCCTGTTGAAATTCCGTTGATTATTTTAAATTGAATCTTTAAGATTCTTTCTCTAACGTCTTTTTCTCATTAATTACACTCTTTCATAGAATTTTGAACCTTTTCCCTCTGTTCAGCTTTATCTCCATGTATTTTATAGTCATTGGTTACAGCTTTAATATGAACTGAAAGTTGTCTCCAAGGAACTGGAACACGATGAATCGTAAGTGCATGCCTACTCCACCATACTAGGAATGCATTAGGCATTAAGATCTTGTGTTGTTAGTGCATCCTGGATGTTTCGAGTGTTATCCTGGCTCTCTCTCTGGTTGCCACCTTTTTCTGTGTGATTGAATTGCTTCAAATTTTCTGCACAGATGATCCAGATGTACCTCGTGTTCAACATCGCCAGTTTCTAGAAGAGCATGTGGTATTTAAAGAGGTACACTTTCACTTGCTTCTTCATTCTGCCTTCCCTACCCTACCAGCATACCACGTAGAAGTGATAATGCAAATTCTGCTGACAAGGATGTTGCTAATTAGTGCTGGGAGTTGAAGCGGTCCCTTAATATCTCCAATTCTGCTCACATGAGCTTGTTTCAGGCCATACCTATTAAAGATCCTGTAGTTCGTTCGAAAGTACATCAAACTTACAGAGTTAGTTATCTGAAGGTATACCTGTCAAATACAGATCTTGTTTTCCATTTAGTTGCTTTAAAGAATTCTATTTACACCTTGAATTGCCTCTTCCAGGATGTGATTTGGCCTAGAGCTCTGGATGAAGCAATTACTGCTAATTTTAATTCTATTATTCATTCAAATAATGCAACTGTAAGACTATTTTCAAATTTCTTTGGCACTTCATATCTGGTTTCTTTTGTAAACCAATTTTATTTTGTTTGATTTTTTTGTTGTAGGTTGCTTCTCTGTTGAAAGATGATAACACTTTCATTAAGGAATTGTTTTCAAAGCTGAAGTCTCCTAATACTGAAATGGAAACAAAAAAAACTTTGGTAAACATTGATCCCTATTTAATCTTTTTGCACATGTTTAAAGATTTAGCACGTTAATTATATGCCAAGTTGATGATATGGAATGGTGACATCACTCATCCATGGCAACCATGATGTTTTGACTTGTAACTGGCCAATTTGCTCTGACTTCAAAAGTTTACCTTTTAAAATTCTCTTGGATATGCAGCCTGCTTAGATTTGGTATATCAGTTTTATATATCAACTAACCATTTTTATTTTGGCCTAGGTCATGCTCGCAATTAGTGTTTTTGCTTCTCATTTGCAACTTTTTAAACCCTTCCATGCAGAATATGGCTATAATACAGTACAAGTTTATGTCCTTTATGGGGTTGTGTTGGAATAGCCGAATAACACTAGCATGTTTACTTGTCGAAATAAACAGTTGCATATAATAGGATATTTTCTGTTTATTACCAAAATATGTTGGTTCAAATTGTGCCTGAGGTTAGTCCAATTTCAACATTTTAACTTGAAAAAATTTCCACGGTGAGCCTAATGCCAACGATTGTTCAAAAATATAAGCCCAAAAGATTAGAGATTGTTCCATGAATCAACTGTACTTGAAATATAATGAACTGATTTAAGTGACAGAGTCAAGTGCTATTTATATGGCAGAGAAGTTTGTAACAGGTGGAACATATGATTCCAAATAGCTCTTGGACTTTGTAATTGCTGTGTCTACACTCTACATACATCGAATAAGTTGTGACTTCACAACCTATTATCAAGCTTCTGGATTCTCAAAATCCTAAGTTTCTATAATTTGATGTAAAATCAGTTATTGCTATCTCGGGCCTGAATTTCCACTTCAGATTACCAGAGGGGAAACTGTTGATATTGGTTAGTTCAAATCTTTATGGGCTTGTAAATGACGAACTTTTTTGGAATGGAGCTTGCTTCTCAATTTGGACAAATAGCGAAAGTTATAATTGCAAAAGCAGTCGATTGAGTCTTTATCTTGCGGAAATGGTTTCCAAGAATGATGAATGTGCTATGTGGATTAAAATATTTTACAGGCATATCGTGTGATTGCACTTACAAATGTTAAGCGGTGTCACAGAAGTTCTACCTTCAGTGAACGCCCATGTTTTGGTGATTTCTTCTTTTTCGTGCGACTGTTCTTCAACTCCCCAATGTAATCAATCGGGCTAGTGTCTTTAGAAACCTAAGCAAGGCATTTAGGGAAAATTGTTGTTATCCAATACGATTTTTGTTCTTGATGAGATGAATGTCTGAATCATTTTAATTTTTCCCTGTGTTGTAAGATTTATATTTTAAGTGGTCAAGAGAGAACCTGTAGGCATAGGTGCATGAATCTTCCTGTCTCAACTCGAACCTTTAAGAAACTAACATTTTTTGAGCACTTTATGTTGGCGTAGGTACACTTCTTACATGAATTTTGTACCTTAAGTAAGAGTTTACAAATGGTCCATCAGCTTCGTCTATTTAGGTAAGTTAAATATTATTATATCACTTGCTGTGCTTTTGGAATTTATTAAACACATTAAATATGTTCTAAATAGGACAGTTTTAAAATTTCAGTGTAGTCTGCAAACATCTTTCTTCAACATGTTTTTGGTTTCTTTATGCTTCTAGGGATCTTGTCAGTGAAGGCATATTTGATATCGTGGCTGATGTCTTGCAAAGTGAAGACAAGAAGCTTGTATTGACTGGGTGATGAATTAAATCATTAGTTTAGGAACCTATTTTTTTCCTTATCTCATTTAGGTCTCTATTTTTGATAATATATCATGGTAAATTGTTGTGAACATGCAGAACAGACATCCTCATTCTTTTCCTAAATCAGGATCCAAATATTTTGCGCGGTTACGTGAGTCAGCAGGAAGGGGTTCTCTTTGGACTTCTTGTAAGTTATGAGATTGAATATTTAGTCTCGAGATTTCATAAACTATTCAAATTTTTGGTACTTTTTAAGGTGGTGGATATCACGTTTTTGTGGGAAAATATTATTAGTGTTCTTATGTTGATTATTGCATCATCAATTCTCTTAATTAGGTGTTCGTCACAGGTTTTCTATATATATCTTTTGTGTTTTTAATAAGGATTAGAAGCTGTGTAGAAAATTTTAAAAAATTATAGGAAGGAAAAACGCTTGAAGTTGTATCTTTTTTTAATAAGTGTGTTAAACTTTGATAATTACAGTGTCTTCTCGATTTGTAGGTGAAAAATATGTTAACAGATTTTGGAGATGATATGCATTGTCAATTTGTGGAGATTCTTCGTAGTCTTTTGGACTCTTATACATCTGGATCGCAGGTGCGCTGCTTGATTCTCATTGAATAAAGTCTCACCCTCCCTCTCACTCTCTCCTCAATTCCCCTGTGATCCTTTCTGTTTATCTAAAATATTGGTGTTCCTTGTCTTGTACATGATTTAATTTTGTTGCAGCGAGATACTATTGTGGAAATTTTCTACGAGAAACACTTGGGACAAATAATTGATGTTATAACATCTTCATGCCCTCCAAACAGTGCTGGGGAAATTAGCAGTAAGTACACGGGCTCAGATGGAGCACCCAGGAATCAAAGTCATGTGAAGCCTGAAATACTATTGAGTATTTGTGACCTTCTATGCTTCTGTGTTTTGCACCATCCATATAGAATAAAGTAATTTCTCTGTTCCTTGCTTGATTTATTTAGCTGTATATTTGACATTAGATTTCTTTTTGAATTTGTGCGCCGTTGTTTTCAGATGCAGTTTTCTTCTGAATAATGCGATTGATAAGATTTTGTATCTGACAAGAAGAAGAGAAAAGTATCTTATTATTGCTGCAGTTAGATTTGTGAGGACGCTTATTTCACGGAATGTAAGTTAACAGTTCTACCTTTCTAACTCTCATGAGTGATGTTTTCAAGAAAGAGATTCCATTGTCTTGAAACTTTTTATTACCTTGGTGAGCAAAATTATGTGAAGAAGTTTTACTAGCTTATATGCATACATTTATGTTATCATTTTTATTGTAAAGTTGTTTTCAGTATCTACTTATTTCTTGTTGACTTGCATCATTTCCTGATTATGTAGAGAATAAACCTTCAAAATATGTGATTGATTAGTTTACTGCATTCATGCATGCGAAGTTTACTCACAGATTTCATAGATGACTATAATTTACATCCATTTCTTCCCTTCTGCGAATTTGACATTCTAATTATATGCCTTGATAAAAGAACCTTGTGCAAGGAGCAAATGAAATACGTTCTTAAAAGAATTTGAACTTGTTATGTTCGGCCTCTCCCCCTTGCGCTTATTAAGTAGACTGGTTCTAATGAAAATTTTTATGAGTGTGTGTTTGAAGTCTTCGTAAACTAGAGTCGCCACTGGAGTGTTTCTGCATTTCTTTGAACTACCAATTCACCAGTGATTGTTTACCATTTGTTGCAGGATGAGCATCTGATGAATCACTTTGTGAAGAATAACCTTTTCAAACCAATAGTGGATGTATTTGTTGCTAATGGGGATCGTTACAATCTTCTGAATTCTTCTGTTCTCGAACTATTTGAATATCTTCGGAAGGTGGGGGTTATATTCACATAAGTCATTTCATTTGCTCACATGACTGATGCATCCATCTGCTTGTAGCAATTATATTTCTGAAGCATATCTTCTGCAGGAGAACTTGAAGATATTACTCAGGTATTTAGTTGATACATTCTGGGACGAGTTGTCCAAATTTGAGGGTTTATCTTCAATTCAAGCTCTGAAAGTTAAATATGAGCAGGTAAGTTTTTACCTTGTCCGAGGATCCACCTACACTAAAATCATGTGATTATGATACATCATGCATTTACAGTCTCTAGAAAATGTGGGTACATCAAGTACTGACAATCTGCTAGACCAAAGAAAACGAACTGACGAGCGTGCTTTGGAGAAAGAAGAGGAGGATTATTTTAATGAGGGCAGGTTTGTGTTGCATTTACCACTGAATTACATTCTTTTTTGTAGACTGCATACTGTATATGTTGGAACTTGGAATACTGATATTTCTGAGTGACAACGTGGATTCAAATCAGTGATGAAGAAGATTCAGCATCAGCACAAATGACCAGTGCAGAAAGATCCCAAATTCAAGCTTCAGTTGTAGCTAATGGGTCTGCACCTGGCCGCCCATCACCCAGGTACTTTAAGGCTTCACTAGAGTTTTAAAGTTAACTTCGTAAGTAAATGTTTTGTTAAATACACCTGTGCATCAAGGTCTGGTGGACTTGTTGACTACGATGATGATGAAGATGACGAGGAATATAGGCCACCACCTCGAAAAATGACAGATGCATCTAATGATGACGAGGGAGTGCGAGAATTCCCCTTGAAACGTAAATCGGTTTCAAAGGAGGAGCCTGAGGCCAAAAGGTTGCAACGTTCTCCAAAAAGCTTAAAACCAAGGGAAGGTGTTTTCGCTGCCTTGTGCTCAACCCTTAGTCAGGCAGTACTACCCAGTAAGAAAACAGCTACTATTGCGTTCAACATTTCCCAGTTGGATGCGAACAAGAACCCTACGGAACCAAATCATGAAGAGAGAGGATATATCAAGTCTTCTGGCAATTGTCAAAATGTTGAAGTGGAAAACCACACTGACACGGAAGAAGCTTCTTCTAGAAGCTTCTCTGATAGTTTGCATGATTCTTCTGACAACAGGCAACGTGGGGATGACTTGCCTTTGCTACAATCAAAGTCCTCACCAGAAATGGCTGTGAATGGATCTTGAGCTGCAATGAATGAGCTTTTTTTGCCATACATGATAGTTTACTTCTACTTAATTCTGGTGGGGTCTGAACGCATCAAATTTTCAAGAAAATTCGACTATATAAACAGTGAAGGGTACAAACAAACAAAACCCTCGACTCTGGGAGAGGATACTGTACAGTACCATGCAAGCGTGCCGAAGGATGTGTGTTAAGTAGGCTGTTCTTGTTTAGGTTTCATTGGTTTCGGTTCAGTAATTGTGATGATGTAAGAATTTTATTAGCTATAGTTTTGGCTTCTCTAACTGTCCCTTCTGCTGAAGTCGATGTTACGTCTTAGTTTTATATGAATTATATATACATTTGATATAATGTAGGCCAGTAATCTGATTCTGCATATGTAGATTTGGTACAAAATGGCAAATGGTAGGGACCCTGATGGAGGCCAGTTTTGTTTTCCATGTGTATTTCTTCGAGGAAATGTAGATTATGATAGTTGTCAGGAAGATTATGTTCGTATGGTTTGGCTGAAGCTCTGTAGCTATTTATATGGGAGTACTGCTGAGATGATTTAGGCAAGAAGAAAATTTGATGTATGAAAGACATAACTAATGTTTCTCTTTATTTTTCTCTCATTCTCCTAACCTCCTTTGTATATCTTTCGTTTTTCTCGGTGGAATACATATACCATGGCTGACTTAATGGTCACGTGGGAAACCTGATGGGTGAAATTAAAGGTGTGGCATGGATAACTGCCCTGAGGTTCCGGTAGCAAGTAGCTTCATATTTTTTTGTCAAGATTGGTTATTGTTTTGATCTAACGTCGCTCTAAAAATCTTGGGGTTTGGAGCCTCGGGGAAAAACGAAAATCAAGAAACATAACAAAACAAATTACTATTGATATCCTTGAAAAGCTTAGGGTTCTATTGCGTCTTTATATCATATAATTTGATAGTCGGGAACACACTTCAACAGATATTAGAAACATTGACCAGAGAGTTCTTATTTTGTGAATTTTGGGTGTTGGGGGAGGGGCTAATATTGTATTTGGAGGAAGTTTTTTTCTGTTGCTATTGTTGATTGATGCTCACTCGGATTTTGGCATGCTTGATGAGCATGTTGACGAGGGGGGGTGAGTTAAGTGGGTTTATAGTTGTGATGATTTGTGAGGGATCAAACTGGACGCAACTGGGTTTGTGCCCTTTTGACTCAAAATGCAATACCCTGTTAGTTAGGTGTCAAAGTCTCACTTATTTTCCTTTTTGTTTTTGAGAGAGAGAGAAACGTAGTAGCCTCTTTTTAGTGGGCTTGGCGTAGCGGCTTCCCCCACCAACAATCTATGATGATTTGATTTCACGAATGGTGGAAATGAGAATGTGGGGGGGCGGGCGGCTATCATCATCTTCCCTCACAAAAGTCGACTTTTGCTCCTCCCCTCTATGTAAGTCAATTCCATCTTCTTGTGACCACCATTTGGTTGTTTCATCTCTTAAGTTTTACGAAATATTTTAGTTATAATTACTGTGTTATTTTATTTATAAATCTTATATAATACGTAACTAATTCATCTCATCTCATAAAATCAAACAAATGTTTGAGATTTTGTAAGCTCCAAATTCCAATCAACGTACCTCTTTCCTTTTCCCCAAAGTACTAGAACGCTAAAATTTATAAACCGTTGGGTTAAATAACATACTCAGTAATTTGAGTACGTGAAGTGATATGGGATGTATAGCAATAAAACGATTTTTTTATTAAAAAAAAAAAAGTCAAAATTATTCTTTTGACTTTGAATATGTTAAATTTGTCAATAAATAGCAACTTTGAGATACCAGCAAAGTCAAACCATGGATATTTCCAATTAGTGACTAAGGATTTTGTTTTAATAATCGGAGTAGTTGATTGATTTTTTTCTCAATAATTGTAGACACGTGATTGATCGATGCTTATCATTAAATCTTTGACAAGTCAGAGTTATGTACGAAATATTTAGGGGTTTTTTAAAAATAATATATTTTTAAAACTTATTTATTAAAATATAACAGATTCTAAAATATTATGAAAATATAACAATCCGGAGTTTGAAGTTTCGGATTCACTGTCTCGGTCAGACTCCAGACTGACACGGATTCTAAGAATTCTATTTTAATTTTTTTTAAAAAAAGGAAATCGGCGACGGTTTTAACAAAACCGTCGCAATTAGCGACGGGTTTACAAAACACCGTCGTTAATTCCCAAAATTTTAAAAAAAATTTAAAAAATGTTCTTTCCTAAACAATAATAAAATAACTTTATTTCCCAAACAATATTTCATAATATTGAATCAAAAAATTTATTATTGTTTTGGGATTTAGAAGTTGCGATAACTTTTTTTAACCGTCGCTATTTGCGACGGTTTAACCAAAAACCGTCGTTAATTCCCAAAATTTAAAAAAAAAATTAAGAAATGTTTTTTCCTAAACAATAATAAAATAACGTTATTTCTCAAACAATATTTCATACTATTGAATCAAAGAATTTATTATTGTTTGAGAATCTTAATTGTTTTGGAATTTAGAAGTTGCGGTAACTTTTTTTAACATTGTTGCAATTAAACAAATTAAGATTTTCATGTTTCTCTTAAAATATGAAAACAATTATTTATAGCTAGAAAAGAATTTAGAATTTTTTTAACATTTTTTAAACATTTCATTGTTAAGTTACGGTAAATTTAAACAATTACATTATTTATACTAATGACAGTAATTTAAATATATTTATTTATAGTAATTAAATTTAGATAATAATAGTATGAATTGTGCACTAATTTTTGCATCCATGTTTAAACAAATTTTTAATTCAACATAGAATATAAATATATATTATGATATTAATTATTTAACTAATCGTTTATATTGAGATTAATATTTGGAGTATTAGTATAATCAAAATATTTGTAGTTATTCATATTACAAACATTATCAGAAATAATATACAAAAAACAAATCAATATAGAAAGAAAAAACAGAAATTCGAATTAGACTCGGCGCAATTCTCCCAAATACTCGGTGCAATTTATAGGCACGAAATTGTGTCACAGATTCAAATGAATAAGTAATGCAACAGAAAATCCATGCCGTAGCGACGGTTTAAAAAACTGTCGCGGATAGCGACGGTTGTGTTTAAACCGTCGCCGATTTTTTTTTTTTTTTAAAAAAAATTAAAATCGAATTCTTAGAATCCGTGTCAATCTGTCCCGGATTCTGACCGGGGAATCCGGAACTTCAAATTCCGGATTGTCATAGTTTCATAATGTTTTAAAATCTGTTATATTTTAATAAATAAGTTTTAAAAATATATTATTTTTAAAAAAAACCCAATATTTAGATAGTCAACTAGGACAAAAAAGTCAAAATGACACTTTTGAAATCATTATATATTAACGTTACTATCATCAGTGCGGAGGCACACAGATCTGTCTTCAGTCCAAAACAAAATCAAAGATGGATTATTTGTCGTTGTTCAAGCTCCTACTGCTCCTCATCATCCTGCACCGTTGTTCGGCCGCCGCCACTTCTTCCTTCCCCAAAGAAGCCCTCCCAACTAAATCAGGCTATCTCACGGTCAACTCCAAAACTGGTTCTGCTATTTTCTACACTTTCTATGAATCTCAAAACGCTTCACTTTCTCAAACACCGATCCTCATCTGGCTTCAAGGTGGCCCCGGATGTTCCTCCATGCTAGCAAACTTCTTCGAACTCGGCCCATGGCTTCTCAACCAAGACCTTTCACTTGAGTACAATCCAAGATCTTGGAATAGGATTTTTGGCCTTCTTTTCCTTGACAATCCAATCGGCACTGGCTTTAGCATTGCTGCTTCGCCTCAAGAAATTCCTAGAAACCAATATGATGTAGCTAAACACCTCTTCGTTGCAATACAAACGTTTATTGGCTTGGACAAGTCATTTAAAACTCGGCCAATTTACTTAACCGGCGAGAGTTATGCTGGGAAATACCTCCCAGCACTTGGATCTTACATAATAGAAATGAATGCCCGTTTGAGGAGGGACAGTAGGGTGAATTTGGGTGGTGTTTCCATAGGAAATGGATTGACTGATCCAGAAATTCAAGTACAAAATCATGCTGTCGTCTCTTACAATTTGGGTCTGATCAATGAAAAGCAAATGTTCCTCTTGGAGAAACTTCAGTCGGAGGCGGTTGGATTTGTCAAAAATGGTAAGTGGAATGAGGCTGCAAATGCAAGAACTAAGGTGTTGAATACACTGACAAACATGACTGGTTTAGCCACTTTGTACGACTTCAGAAGGCTAACCCCTTACCCCAATCGTGTTGTGGTCAAGTTCTTGAACAATGTGGAGGCCAAAAAGGCATTGGGAGTTAAAGAATCAATGGTTTTCGAGCTGTGCAGTGCAGCTGTGGCGGATGCGTTGCACGATGATTTGATGAAGAGTGTGAAGCCTATGGTTGAGTTCTTGATCAAGAACACAAGAGTGCTGTTGTATCAAGGGCAGTGTGACTTAAGAGATGGTGTGGTGTCAACTTCGGATTGGGTAAAGACTATAAAATGGGAAGAAATGGGTAAGTTCTTGGAAGTGGAAAGGAAGATTTGGAGGATGGATGGGAATTTAGCAGGGTATGTGCAGAAATGGAAGAATTTGACCAATGTTGTAGTACTGAATGCTGGGCATCTCGTGCCTACTGATCAACCTTTGAATTCTCAAGTCATGATAGAAGATTGGCTGTTGGAAAAGGGACTGTTTGCTCCTTAGAACAGTAAAGGAAGAACCACTGATTCTAGATGAAATTCGATTCTGTTGTTATGATAAGAAGTGAGAATAGTTAATTATTGCAAGTTTCCTTAAATGAGAATAAAAGGAGATAATTTGGAAGGTTAATGCAATTTATTCCTTGTAACCTCGTAAAGTTCACTCCCATCCTCGCCTTACTCAACCCCATGCATATGAATATTCAATTTCAGTATTTGTCGATTTTCATTCTCTCTTTTTAGCATGCAACTTGGCTGCCCATGTTAGAAGTCGATACAAACAATGAAACATCACGATTAGAATCGGAAGCATATCAAAATGGCACGAACACACACACGCATATCACGACATAAGTTGTGTAGGTAAAAAAAAATGAGGAAATTTCAAAATGTACACACATACGGAATAAATAATGGTGGAATGATTCACATAATTAACATACGTAAAAAAACAGCAGCTTCTGTTTTTTCATCATTTTTCAAACATTTTGCAGTGGAGGGGCTCTACCAAATTTGGAGAGTTGCAATTTGCCTCCTTCTCAATTGATATCATGATACACGGATCCAACTTTCTTCTAACTTTGATCACATGCTCCAGCCTGTCAGTTCGTCCAATCATACTCGTTAACGTGTGTAGGGAGCATACACAGCCACAGCTTCATCATCATCCAGATCAAACAAGTTTTCCCTAAGATCCAACATATCTGCTACCGCAACTACTTTGAAACAAAAGCTCAAGTTCAAGGACTGAGCAAGCCCAGTAAGTCGTCTACCATTCTCCTGTAAAACTGTTTTATTTGATTCACTACCCATGGCAGTGATCTTGAGATTAGTTATGGGACATTTACTTCGCCCCACAAGAGCCTGCATCAAAATCGTGCATTGTATGTATGCCACACCTGATACCAAGATATATCAATGATATGGAGCTTACTCGATTCCTCCACATGATCTACTACGGCTTGTACTCTAACAAATTTGGCAATTTGAGATATAGAAAGCTTCTTGTGGAATGGAATCAAAGACGACTCCGTACACTTCAACATCTCTAACAGATATACACATTTCTTCCCCAAACTGTTTGTTGTTATACTTCCTGTTTCTCTGTCAATCTTCTCGTATAAAGCTTCAGTGAAATAAAACACTGGTTTTTGAAGGAGTTCCTGTAAAAGAACTCATTCTGTGCAAGATCTTGGTTGCACGCTGTTATATGTTGTTCCTTACTTGCTCTGCACAAGACAAGATCCTGGACTAGTTAAACTTCTTCAGAATGGCCTGACATTATTAAACTAGCATTGAGGTCCCGTTGATATTCTTAGATGTTGACTGGATGAGTTTCTCTGCAGCCAATTCGATTATCATTTGAATAGACATATTTGGATCAGTAATATCGGTGGATTTTATGTCTTGGGCTGAGTTTATTTGTAGTCTCCGGCTTGCATGCTTCCTAAGAATCTCAAAAGATTGTATCCACATACGATGTTTTATCCTTGGATTCATCAGGCATGGCGTTAGAATTTTGTACCTTTGGTGATTAAATCACTAGGCTCCAACTAATCCGGTATGACGGATCTAGCTCTTGATGGATTCCTACGAACGATCTTCAAAAGCTCATTTGTTTATTCTTCTAATTAGGTCCACGACTAGATGGTTTGATCCTCTTCTAAATTGCACTAGAAAATTTAGAAGAAGTTTTGCGTTGGAGATCAAATATCGAGAGACGGTTCAATCTTAGAATTTCTTCAAAGTGGCCGAAAATATTTAGGAGAGGATGAGAGCCTTTTTTTAGAAAATTGCAAGGAATGGAGGCTAGGGTTTTCAAAAATTATGAATGAATTAAATTAAACTCTAAGCCTAATACACATATATATAAGCTTAGGGTCCATTAATTAAATTAAATATTTAATGGACTTAATCAATTAATTATTCTAGTCCAACTAGTTTAATTAATTAATTAATATTTTAAAGTCCAATAAAGAACCTTAATAATATGTATGTTGGTCTTGTACTCCAACAAGCTCATTATACATATACCTATTACATTTAGTTTAATCCCCTTATAAATTGAAGATTTGAATTTAATATTTAAATTATAAATTCAACTCCTTGAATTTATCACATCTAAAATTTAATATTTAATAAACTCAACTTTTGAGCTTAATAAATTAAATCCTCAAATTTTATAAATTCAACTCCTTGAATTTATTCTCTCCAAATTTCATAAATTCAACTCCTTGAATTTACTATATCATAATATAAATTCAATTCCTTGAATCTATTCTCTCAACGAGAACAAACGATCCAGTGCTTGTGTGACCCTCAATGGTTCAGAGATACAGCTAGCCGTGGGTTCACAACTCTTTGTGATTCAGAATAACATTTATTCTTATTCGGGCTTACCCTAGTTAGCCCCATTCTTTTCATCAATACCTTGATTAAGAATGTCAGAACTTATTTCTGATTGCACCCATCGGATCATGTTAAGAGCATTTAGTAGCAACGCCCCATGATCCCTTAGGTATCACTGATAGTGTCTGCAAGAACCAGTCGATTATGATTAACGTACAGTACGGTCTCTTCATCTCATATATTCCGATCGAATCTGCAACCATTGGTTCATCGAGAGTTGCAAAATAATTCGATAAATATGTGATAACTATAAATAGTGGCATCGCATGTACGGTTGGATAACTCATTCTCTAACGTACATCTCACACTCTGGCCAGAGATTCCACGCATTATAATTTCATTATATCACATAGGATATCCACACCCATAGGTGAGCGGTGAATCCCTGACTACAATGCACTGGCTCATATATGTGTCGCAACTGTACCCAACCTCGCCACCTGATGACTCTCCTGGAGCCGGTAAACAAGTCAAAGCACAGCCCTAGCATATAGAGCCTCAGTGTTGTCCCGGGTCGTAAGGACTAATGGTTGTACAATCATAACCACGGACTTATCCTCTCGATGAATGAAAACCCCTTGGAAAGTCCGAGGGAGGGTTGTTCGGTATAATCATCATATGACTACCCATCTGCATGTTTGGACATCCCTATGCCCTTACAAAGAAACGCAATACACAACATCACAGATGCTAGTCTCGAGCTCAAGTGACCTTTATCCATGTTTTAGGAGGCTGAATCGACTAAGAACAAATTTAGATCATACAGTGTTTACAAACGAGTTTCAACATCGAATTACGATTCATTTGTATTAAAGTATAATCAAGTTCTTTATCTATATTTGATAACATGTGTATACAGATAAAGAAATAACAAACCATGAAATAATGAATTATATTAAAATAAAGATTGTTAATTACAACTGAGTCAATAAAATCCCTAGCCAACAGTTGGCTTGCAGGGCATCTACTCTAACAATCTCCCACTTGCCCTAGAGCCAACTACCCATAAACTTTAATCCCATTGCTTCGCGATGCTTTTCAAACAATGGTCCTAGCAAAGGCTTCGTAAGTGGATCAGCAACATTATCTGCAGAGGGGACTCTTTCGACTGATATGTCTCCTCTTCCCACTATCTCCCGTATGACGTGGAACTTCCTCAGTACATGTTTGGATCGCTGATGAGACATTGGTTCCTTTGCTTGCGCAATGTCACTAGTGTTGTCCCAGTACAACGGGACTGGATCAACTCCATTGGGAATGACGCCCAACTCTTGGACAAAATTCCTCATCCAAACTACCTCTTTTGCTGCAGCAGATGCAACAATGTATTCAGCTTCAGTGGTGGAATCCGCAACGGTGTCTTGCTTGGAACTTTTCTAAGAGACAGTCGCACCATTTAGCATGAATACAAAACTAGAGGTCGATTTCGAATCATCTGCGTCACATTGGAAGCTAGAATCAGTGTAGCCTTCCAATTTCAATTCTCCACCCACATAGACCATGAACAAGTTCTTAGTCCTTCTCAAGTACCTAAGAATATCTTTCACGGCCTTCCAATATATTGGATCAGGGTTCGCCTGATATCTGCTTGTAACACTCAGAGCGTAAGCAACATCAAGACGTATCTATATCATACCATACATGATACTACCAATGGCTAACGCATATGGAACACGTGTCATCATCTCTATCTCTTCATCAATTTTGGGACACATAGCTTTAGATAGAGTAATACCATGACATATTGGTAAGTATCCTCTCTTGGACTCTTCCATAGAGAATCGTTTCAAAATGGTATCGATATAAGTGACTTGGGTGAGTCCTAGCATCCTCTTTGATCTATCTCTATATATTTGTATTCCCAATACATGGGATGCTTCATCCATGTCTTTCATGAAGAATTTACTTGCTAACCATACTTTGATCTTTAATTAAAACAAAAAATAATAAATGCAGCTGGATTCAAATTGGGTATTATTAATTCCAGAGGCCCAAATTCAATCACTAATTCCAGCTTCAAATGATTGGTAAAAGCCCTAACTTTTTGTTCGACTTTGGATTAACTACATTTTTGTTTTTTATCAGAAAGTTATTGTTTTATGTCTCGTTCAGATATTTTTATTGCTGGAAAAGGTCCAGATTTGATTTATATTTTTTGCTCAACTATGGTTGTTTTCTGTATTTGTATTTGTATCTGTGGGTTTTTTTTTCGATTTTTATCTACTTTGATTCTGTTTTTTTTTGTTTACCCATTGTAAGTTATTTTTCTATGATAATACGTACCTATACATGCTTGCAAAATACAGTGAATTGAATTTTTGGTATGATTATTTATATGCGAGAAGAGAAATGGAGCATGGAGATGAGTTTTAATTTCTGCAAGATAGTAAGGATTCCTAGTTCTTTACACCTGGGGGAAAGAGTTCTTGGGGATAGAGTTCCTCCTTTTTATTCTTGCACTTGGTTGACTATAGTTTCCAATTTTTGTGCTTTTTTTATAGTTGTTTCCAAATAATTTTCCTACTTGTAGAAAATAAATTTGCTTTCGTGGTTCTTGAAGAAATTTTGACGAAGAGATCAGTTTCGAGGGCTTTATAAGTGGAACGTGCAGTTAAATGTTTAGCTAGCATTTAACACTTCGAACAAACAGTTTCTCGTAAATGAGCTGGTGCATTAACGACTGTGGTTGCATGCGAGACACGGTTGAAGTATTCTTAGTGACATGACTGCATTATGAAATGACTCGTATGTTAGTTTGTTTCGGAAACGAAGGATAAAATGGGTAACCTTTAGTTCTATTCCCATCCATTACTTCCATTTTGAAGCTTTGAAGCAATCTGTCTTTGGAGTGAGAATTTACGGAAGCATCATTGGCCTGGCCTTATGAACTTTGTGGTAAGTTTTTCTTTGATTTTAAGTTCTATAATACGCAATTTGTTGTGAAGAATGAGATGCAAACTGAGATTTAGAAATGTTGAGGTCTCTTGTTGTTTACATTCTAGTTTTCCAGAAAAGCGAGCATGTTCCACAAGTTTGCAAATGATAACACTATTTTATTCTTCATCTTTTGCTTGGTTTTAGAGATGTGTATATTTTCTTGAGGGGGTGTGCATATATGTTTATAATTCTACCTTATTTTACCCATTTGAATTTGCCAATGTATATGAGATAAGATACATAAACATAACCATAGATGCTATAATTGAAAATATCAGATTCCTTAAAGAACTGTTTAGTTTCCATTTTCCTATTAAGATTTGGCACTACGTTTGGATTCCATCACAAGAAAACTTTTCGTTTTAGTCGTTTGGTTTAAAAGTTATGCAGCACGGAAGTACACTGTTTATCCATGTCTTTCAGCTTTATAATGTTTTATCATGTTGAGGGTTCATGTTAGTTTTTATCGTATTTCTGTGCTTCAGGGGCGTTGTCTTTGTTTCAAGCACTTTTCATGCTTTGTCTCTTGATAGCATTAAAACTTTATAGTTTTTTTTATCATGTGGAGGGTTCATGTTTGTTTTTATCGTATTTATCTGCTCCAGGGGCATTGTTTTTGTTTCAAGCACTTTTCATGCTTTGTCTCTTGATAGCATTATAAAATTATTCTGTGGTTAATCTTGATTATTCAATAATGGAGACACCCGTGTCCTGTGTTGCTGAAGGTATAGTGATGCTGAACCTTGATTATAAAGGCCATCAATCAGAAATTCAATTCTTAAATTTTAAAAAATTTGGAGTGTCGTGCTTATCATGTGTTACTGGTGATTTTAGGGAGTTTGAAGAGTAAAGGATTTCCGAAGATTATAATTTGTAATGGAGCAGAAAGGAAATGGACAGTCGCCGGGTATTGGGGTGGTGGGTAGCTCTGCTCAGATGCCATATTGCATGATGTCATATCCGGCCAACCAAATGGCTGGAACCTCTTCTCCAGTACCCGTTGGATCGATTCAATCGTCCCAAGCTGGTAGTCTTTCTGCTCTCCAGCTCAGATGGCACATCATTATCTTACCTACTAGCACATACATCATTAGTAGCACCAACTCCAAAATTTTTGGGCTAGCCAATATGAAGATATTGATCAGGTAACCGACTTTAAGAACCATAGCCTGCCGCTGGCTAGAATCAAGAAGATAATGAAAGCTGATGAAGATGTTAGAATGATCTCAGCTGAAGCATCTGTTATCTTTAATTTGCACGAGCCTGTGAGATGTTCATCCTTGAGTTGACACTGCGTGCATGGAACCACACTGAAGAGAACAAAAGGAGGACGCCTCAGAAAAATGTTATTGCTGCAGCAATTACAAGTACCATAAGAATGCTCGTCGCTGTTTTATGTAGTTAGGTCTTCCGCTAGCCACATTCTCACAAACAATAATGGCCGGTGCTTGTATTGTAAACCATATTCTTTGCAGCGTTTGTATTGCTAGATACACGTGTGTAATCTTGGTCCAGAGACGATGTTGTAATGTAAAAAAGTTGCAGTTGTTAGCTTTGAATGTTGTAATGATTAATCTCATCATTTCGATAATAATAATAATCTTTGCAAGATCATGATAATTTTATTCTAAGTACCTGTTCCTTTCCTTCTTTAGTCTTGACGTTGACAACATGTGCATATAAGTAACAACCGCAAGGGTTGAGATTGAGTGAAAGTGAAGTTGATACCACTCATTCTTCTCTTTGAAATTGAGATTGGCATAATGTTTGGATTTAACATTCTCTCTGCGAATTGCGAATTGAGGCTTGAAATATGATAGTATTTGCAAAATCATTTATTTTTTTACATACATTAATCAAATATACAACATGAAAACTGGCAACAAAAATTTTTTAGATTCTAATTTCGATAAATTATAATTTCAGTTATTTTTTTAAATGAATTATAATTTCAAGAATACTCGATAACTCAAATCATCCACCAGCTATCAGTCCAGCTAAAGCTAATCAATACTCTTACCATATTCAGATATTGAGTAGCAACTTGTGAACACACAACACTATGCATGATAAATAATAATAATAATAATAATAATAATAATAATCGGTACCAAAATTGGACTATAATAATAATAATAATATTAAAAAAAATGTTAACGTTGCAGAGGAAAAAAATTAAATAAAATTTAAAAAACTCGCTCGAAAAATGATTCCAAAAAATGTGGGTTTAACCCCTGCATATAAAGAAAAGGGCAGTTAACCTCTTTTCAAAAAATTTTCCGCTCCTCTCTTATGATGGATAAAGAAACGATCGCCTCATCCAGCAAGAAATGCTCTGAACTCATGCGTCGTGAATCTGAAAACTCACCAAATGAAATCGAAATTCTACACACAGGTGGAAATGTGGAGACTTCTGACCCGCCTCTTCAAGAATCTGTACTCCAGGCGGGTAATATCGTGCTTCTACAGAAGGTTGAAAACCCTGGTGAAAATGTGGAGACTTCTCTCCCGGTTATTCAAGAATCTGGACTCGAGGTGCCTAATCACGAAAATTCTTATGTAGTCCAGGATATTAGGATCGGTAATATCGAAAATGAAGATTCTGGCCTCATGGGTAATCGCGAGAATTCTCGCCCCGTCAATTTGGTTGTCGAGAATCTTCATATCCGCGGAGGCAATAATATACCTATATCCAGGGCTGGTGGTCTCGGAAACGCAACAGTGAAGATCTTGTGTGGAATTTCTGCAATTGTTCACTGCTGTGCCGTTGTTTTCGTGGCGCTGAAGATTGGGCAGGGGGTCGATGGTTGGAAGAAATCTGGTTTTGCCATAAAGTTCAAACCAAAAATAACTATTTTCGGTCGAGGTAAATAGATATCTCTGTGCTAAATGGGATTTTTTGTAGTTTCGGTTTCTAGTTGTAAAAAGATTTGGAAATTGACTTTTCGAGATATATTTGTTCCTAGCAAGTTTTTTAGGGAAAAGGAAGATGTAGATGAGAAAGTTCTGAGTTCTTACTGTAATCAATGGAGAAAACACAAAGGATATTGCCAAGCTTCAAGCTCCAGTACCCTTATTTCTCTGCTATGAGATTCTGGATATAAGTCAGCCTTTTAATTAACTTATAATGCTACTTCCATATAAGACAGATAAAAAATAAAAATTATTTTTCCATGGTTACTTATGTGACCTCTAACTCCAGCATTGTTGATCAAAACGTCCATTCTTCCAAATGCATCCCAAGCGATCTGCACCGACGGCATATCAACTTTAATCGCTCTGGGTTGATCTCGGCTCGACGAGCCGAGCCCATTATTGATCTCAGTACACAGCGATTAATTGTAACCGGTCGACACGCCGAGCCGCGGCTATAATTCTGCAGCCGGCTTTGGCCAAGTCCAGACAGAAGTCTCGGCCAATTCCAGACGACGCCCCGGTCACCATCGCCACCTTGTTATCCAGCCGAAGCCATGGCTCCAAGGTGTCGTGATTTCAGGTGCATAGTTAAAAGAAAGCTTTTGTCATTTACAGTATATTATCTCATAAATATCACATACATACAATATTCCGTTTTCCAGTGAAAAAGGGTTACTACTTGTACCAATGAATTCTTCCATTAGTAGAACTAGTAAGCACAACAACAAAGATGAAACAATAGAACAGGCTATGGTCGTAAATCAATTAGACATGCTTACTATGTTATTGTAGTGCATTTTGAATTTAGTTTACCCCTATATGTTTGATTGTAATTTCATGTAAAAGAATGAATATACCAATTCTTTCCTCTCTGACACTTGCTATTTCTACTGTTCAAGTGAAGATACCACCTTTTCTTTGTTGGGGGTGCCTAACATAGATTGATGGCAATTTTATCACTCCCCTGTTTAGTTCGTTGGGAAAATTAAAAAAGAAGCTGCAAAATATCGATGTGCTAATAATTTGAAAGGTTGCAATTGTCTGCTGGATCCTCATGACTCGCGTTTTTTGTTCCTTACACGACTAAAAGATTAGATAGCTACTCCCCTGTTTCTTCTGTTCCCAAGTAGTTAATTTTGTTTTCGAGAAAAAAATTAAAATATTTATTATTTAATCGATAGTGTTATATATGATTAAATATTAACTTTTGTTAGAAAAAGAAAGTTGGAATATTAGTGTCCTATAATGCATGTGAGTGGTTGTTGTGGTCCTAACATAGAGTGTAATGATTTATTTGAGGTGGATACGTGGAGAGGGAAACGAAATGTTATTAAGAATATTTTAGTTATAAAAATATTTAAGATCATATAAGATTTAATAATTAACGATATGAATTTAAAATAGGCTAGGACAAATGCTAATAAAATGTGTTCATTTTTTTCTGTAATTTCTAATTTTAATCTTTTAGTATATTGTTAATTTATGAGCTTACAAAATATATTTTATGTCGTGATTGCTAAACAAAAAATTCAAATATTTTGTCCAAAATTTCTCAACTAAATATGATACTGACATGAGCACACTTTTACTGACGAAATAATCTCCTTCAAGTGATATAACAAACAATATGAGTTAATTGATAACACAATTGACATATCTTAAATTATGCATACACTAATATTTATTATTTGACGTATACTCTCTCTAATGTTTATTTGTTATTTAATCGTTCGTCGTTGTTTTCCGAGTTACAAATCTTAAAAGTCTCAAAATTTTAACATGTGATTTAGACGATAATCAAGGAAACTCAATAAAAATTGTTGTACTTAATGAAGTTTTTCATACTTTGAAAAATATTTTTCTCACATTACATATATTATTCACGATCAATTTAGTTTCTATTTACGTTTTAATTACACATTAAAAATTATCATAATATCCAATTTTATCAAAATTCATTCATCTAATAAATGACGAGAATTTTGATTTTTTGAAAAATATTTATTTATTTTTTAAAATTTTGACAGACGAAATAATTTATAATTTTCTAAACTTTTTATATTTTTTTATTAATAGTAGTTTCACTCATGTAAGATATCGATTGCAATGATAAAAAAACAACGTGACAGTAGAAGATTATTATTCTCATTTGAGCATTTTATTATGCAACTTAATTATCAGAAGTTTAGTATACTTTTTTTTTAACATATTCTAAAAAATATTGCAATTTTTAATCGAAAGTAATTCATCTAATAAATGAAGAAAATTTTGAATTTTTTAAAAAATATTTATTTATTCTATAAATTTTGATAAACAAAATAATATATGATTTTATAAATATTTTTTCTATTATTTTTATTATTAGCGGTTCAAATGATCCAAGATATCGAATTCAATGGTAAAAATTCAAGATTATTATCTTCTTTTGAGTGTTATATCAAATGGAATAAACATTTTTTTATATAATAATATTTAAATTTTAAATATATTCATTACTGTTAGGATCGATTTAGAGTTTGGAAGGGGTGAATAAAAACTTTAAAGATTATTGGAACTTTAAACTGTTCTTAACAGTTTTTAATCTGTAAAAACAATTCTTGGAACGGATAGCTTTACTCTACCACTTTAAAATAGAATTCGTGCAGCAAGAAACATACTGGTTTGGCTAGTGATAAATAAACCCTTGGCAGCTTAACAGAGAGAATGACTGGATCCTGAAACAGCTCAATGCTTTTTATTTTGTCAATCACCAATATTTAATGGTAATAGAAATATTCTAACAATTTCTCCATTTTTTGATGATGATAAATTCAAGTCGCAAAACTATACAATTAGTTAAGAAAAAATATCGTAACTGAGATTTAAGCAAAAACTAGTTATATTTCATTGAGATAATAAAATTAAAATGTTACATGTGCGTAAAATTTGAAAGCCTATTACCTCTATTAAGTAAAAACAAAATCTTCTAATGCTCGAATCGCCTCTGCCTCTACCTCTTCTTCTCCTATCTTCTTCAGATCGCCTCTTGTCTTCTTTAAATTTAGCTATGTCATCTTGTCTTTTCTGCTCTTCTAGCTTTTTTTAATCCACTGCTTCCCCATTTTTTATATCACCAGGTTACATATGATCAATAATTTCTTGCCACTGACTACCAATCGGGGGTTGGAGATGATCAAACCGGGGGTTCATGTGCTGTTGGGATCGAGTTATTTGACTTGATAGAGTTATACCCAAATTTTAGTTTGACACTTGGCTATGGCTAGATCAGTGGCAAGAAGAATGAAGTTCTTGTTCATAGAGTCAAAATCACGGAGAACACCTCTCCAAAAATTGTCAAAATCGACAGTATGAGAAAACTATTTGATCTCGACATTGTTGATGGCTGTGGAGAGATTCTTGATTTGCATGTGAACTTGATCAAGTATAAACTTAGAAGAATTATCATCGAACTCAGAAAATACATTTAAGTTGATACCAGATGGAAAATATTCTTCACGAATAGGATATCTTGATTGGAGCTATAGATGTTGGAGAAGAGAAATAGAAGAGATTACTTCTTGATGATCAACGGCTGAGAGAGCGACATGAATTGTGTATCTTCAGGCCATTGTTTAGCCAACATCTACTTCTGTGCCTGCTCTGCACCGTAAAACACTATCTCCGAGCCAGTCAACTTCTCAGGAGAGAGTAGGATCTGCTTCATTTCTATGCCGGCCGGGGAAGTTGGAATTGATCCAATGGTATCCTACTACAGCAAAAACGCAAAATATCCGTTGTCGTAGCTGCCAGAAAACCGTTGTAACTGACAGTGTTGTTGAAAGTGCGTTCAACGACAACGGTTTTCAACCGTTGTCTTTTAGTACCAACGACAACATTTTTGCAACGGTATTAAACCGTTGTCTTTTAGTGCCAACGACAATAGTTTTGCAACGGTTTTAAACCGTTGTACTTTAATACCAACCACAACAGTTTCGCAACGATTTTAAACCGTTGTCATTTAATACCAACGACAACAGTTTCGCAACGTTTAAAGACCGTTGTCTTTTAGCACGATTGACAACAGTTTTTCGACGGTTTTAACCCGTTGTCATTATTTATCAATGAAAATAGTTTCGCCACGTGTGGGACCGTTGTTTTTTTAACACAATCGACAACAGTTTTGCAACACCTAAAAACCGTAGTGTTTTGTTGAATCTACATCAATTCAAAACCGTTGTCTTTAAATTTTCTTCACTAGAATTCAAAACTGTTGTCTTTAATAATTTTTTTCATTAGTTAAAAATTATTGTATTAAAATGTTTTTTATTTACGATATATATATAATTAAACCAAAAATAACAATCGAAAATAAAATATTTACTAATTTCAATCCGTGGCTATGTTATGTTCAAAATCCATCATCCAAAATATGCCAACGATTAACAAAATTTTAACAAATTTGAATTTAATACTGTAATTGACCTTGATACATGTTCGTCATCAATGTGGCAATATGGCAGTAGAGTCCCACAATATCAAAATTTTCCAAACAGAAAATACGGATATACTGCAATCTTTTGTCATTATCGGCCTCGATCTCCTCAAACCTCATCAACATTTCTGCATCAAAACCTTCCCATGCCATTTCATCCCTGGCATATAATCCACACATAGAAAGCCCATTAAAACCCCATGTAAGAGATGATATTGCAAGCAAAGACATACACTGGAAATGCAGCTAACACAAATGGTGCATAGAGACGATAATACATTGTTTTCCCATAATAAATATATCCCACACAATGGAATTTGAAAGCTAAGTGAATTTTTACATTGTATATGTCACGCCCCGAGACCGGGGTTGGTCGACACCGGCGTTGTTCATCAATCACACAATCGAAAAACAACCAGCCTCGTAGCACAGTATAAACCGAAACCAGTTTATTTCATAAATTCGCAAAATTTGAACATTTGTCTTTACAACGGAAAATAAATAAATGCGGAAACGTTTTACATGAAAATTAAACTGCTAAAATTCGAAAATAATGAGAACATGGCTAAGACTAAATCTCGAAATCACCATCCCCAGAATTGTTTCGACTCTTCTTCCTCAAGCTGTTCTTCTGATTTATCTGGGGAGGGGAGAGTAAGGGGTGAGTATTTTGGGAAATACTCAGCAAGTGGCGGCCGTTCGAGTACACAACAACATGCATATAAAATTTCGAAATACATACACACACCATGCATAATTTGACTCATATCACATTCGTATCATTGACCTGACACTGAGATTCCTCTACTTTCAATGGTTTACTGAATTCAGTCCCTAATTTTTATTCCTCTAAGGGGGCGAGGCCGAATCGGTTATATCCTCACCGTATGAGGGTCATATCATAGTTGGGATTCCCTCTCATATCAAGTTGAATCCTCACAGTGTTGACATAAAACTCATGCAGAAATCATAACAAGAAGGGGGTAGAAGAAGAATTGTACTCGACTGAATTTTTCAAAAAAAACGAAAATGCATACACCGAAATTACACATTTAAAACAAGCCCACTTACCTTAAATTCTTGAGGAGAAAAACGTGAAAACCTCGGGATTCTTGCACTGGAATTTCGAAAATTCCAGTGCGGCGACTGAACTGCGGCAGCGCTTCGCGGCTCTCGAGAATCCTAAGAAAACTAGGGGAGAAACTCGAAAAAACTGGAGTAGAAAATGGTGTGAATTTTTGAGTTATAAGCCCTCCTATTTATAGGGGTTGGCTGCTATCTCGATCGAGTTTATCCGTGCGTTTGAATTGAATCAAATCTTCATCTAGAATCGTGATCTAAATCTAAATATTTATCCCTAATCCTGGATGATAAATTTCGAAATTTGATATCCTTCCCTTGGATAAATTTCGAAATTATGCTATGTCCAGCCAGAAAAATTTTGACTTCTGTGTCTAATTTCCAATATTCGGTAGACTTTTTATTTCTCAATTATATTTCTTAAATCCCAAAATTTCCCTACCTAAACTCGAAATTTAGTGGTATTTTTCCAAGATAAGATTTTGATATTTTTTTCTTAAAAATCCTGGTAGTTAAACTTTTAAATTTTTCCCAAGCCTGTATTTTATCGTGCAGACTTTTCCCTATATCTCATCAATTTCGAAAATCCTCCCTAAATCCTTCAATATTTTCGAAAATCCTATGATATCTACTTCAAGATTTGTAATCCAAGATTGCATTATCTTCCTGCTTAAATCTTTATCCAGGTATATCAAATCTTATATCTATATCCGGTATAATTATGCATATCTCAAATTCCGAAATATACACAATATTATTTAAATTCTTGAGTTCCAAATAATGCTCAAGATAAAATTATCCATTCCATTTCGAAAATCTTGCAAATCTTGGTACAAAATATTATCAATCTAAAATCCTGGATTTTACATCCCTCCATCCTTATGAGAAGTTTCGTTCGTCCTCGAAACTTGGGTTGACTAGTTCTATGAAGAGGTAAGGGTATTGGTTCCTCATCCTTTCTTCCAGCTCCCATGTGGCTTCTCTTTCAGTGTGATTAGACCATTGCACCTTGACGTAGGGAATGATTCGTCGCCTTAGTACTTGGTCTTTGGTGTCCACGATCCTGATGGGAACTTCTTCGTACTTCAGCTCTTCTCCCAAGTTACTTTCGGTCATGAGCGGTTCTACTTCCAACACGTGGCTTGGATCAGAGATGTATCTCTGTATTTGGGACACGTGGAAAATATTATGAATTCTTGACATGTTTGGCGGCAGTGCCAATCTGTATGCCAGTGTACCCACCTTTTCCAGAATTTCGAAGGGTCCTACATAACGGGGGTTCAGCTTCCCAGCTTTGCTGAATCGGACAAATTCTTTCATAGGCGAGACTTTAACGTAGGCCTTATCGCCCACGTTGAATTCCACTGGCCTTCTTTTAAGATCTGCCCAACTCTTTTGTCGGCCTTGAGCTGTCTTGAGTTTTTCTCGGACAACTGTAACCTTGTCTACTGTTATCTGTACGAGCTCGGGTCCTACTACTGCTTTTTCTCCCACTTCATCCCAATAAAGTGGTGATCGACATTTTCTTCCATAAAGAGCTTCGTATGGGGCCATTCCGATGCTGCTGTGATAGCTGTTGTTGTAAGAAAACTCAATTAAAGGTAGATGAGTGCTCCAATTGCTACTGAATTCAAGAGTGCATGCTCGCAGCATATCTTCCAAAGTTTGGATGGTTCTCTCCGTTTGTCCATCGGTTTGAGGATGATAGGCCGTACTTAGGGTTACTTTTGTTCCCATGGCCTCTTGAAAGCTCTTCCAAAAGCGCGAGACGAACCTTGGGTCTCTGTCAGACAGGATGCTCACTGGTACTCCATGAAGTCTTACAATATTGTCCATGTACAGTGTAGCTAATTTGTCCAGATTGTAGTTCATACGGACGGGTAGGAAGTGTGCAGATTTTGTAAGTCTATCTACAATTACCCATATTCCGTCCTGACCTTGCCTTGACTTTGGTAATCCTACCACAAAGTCCATGGAGATATGGTCCCACTTCCACTCAGGTATCTCCAACGGTTGCAATATACCTCCGGGTCGCTGGTGCTCTGCTTTGACCTGTTGACAAACATGACACTTAGAGACGAATACTGCCACATCTCTTTTCATTCCGTTCCACCAAAAATTCCTCTTAAGGTCTCTGTACATTTTTGTACTGCCTGGATGTACTGAAAACTTGGAATTGTGTGCTTCTGATAGTATTTCTTGGCGAAGGTTATCGTTGTTCGGTACGCACAGTCGTCCATTCATCCATAGGACTCCCTTGTCATCAATTTGTAGATCTTGAGACTTCCCGCTTTCGACTTGCTCCTTAAGTTTCTTTAGCTCGGGGTCTCGGTCCTGATTTAACTTGACGGTCTCCTGCAGACATGGCTGGGCCGAGAGGGAAGCTAGAGTGATCTTGCCTCTATTTATCCGACTCAGAGCATCGGCCACTTTGTTCGCTTTACCTGGATGGTAGCTTATAGTCAAGTCGTAATCCTTCAGTAGTTCGATCCATCGCCTTTGCCTCATGTTTAGTTCTTTTTGGGTGAACAAGTACTTGAGGCTTTGGTGATCTGTGAAAATTTCACACTTGGCGCCATAGAGGTAGTGCCTCCAAATTTTTAAGGCAAAGACAATTGCTGCTAACTCAAGATTATGCGTAGGGTAGTTCTTTTCGTGCGGTTTCAACTGCCTTGACGCATAGGCGATCACTCTTCCCTCTTGCATGAGTACGCATCCCAGACCTTCCTTAGATGCGTCACTGTAGATGGTGAATTCCTTATCTCTAGTAGGTAAGATTAGCACTGGCGTGGATGCAAGTTTTTCTTTCAATGTCTGAAAAATTTTCTCGCAACCTTCGTCCCAGATGAACTTGGAATTCTTTTGAGTGAGCTTAGTCAGTGGTATAGCTATGGAAGAAAAACCTTCGACGAACTTTCTGTAATAACCTGCCAGTCCAAGAAAGCTCCTGATGTGTGTGGCGTTCTTAGGTTTTGGCCACTCTGTAATTGCCTCAACTTTCTTGGGATCCACTGATACTCCTGCTTCCGAGATCACATGTCCTAAAAAGGATACACTCTTAAGCCAGAACTCACATTTCTTAAACTTAGCATATAGCTCTTTCTCCCTCAGTGTCTGTAGTGCAAGGCGGAGGTGCTCTTCATGTTCTTCCTCGTTGGGAGAATAAATGAGGATGTCATCAATAAATACCACTACGAACCGGTCCAAAAATGGTTTGAACACTCTGTTCATTAGGTCCATAAAGGCTGCAGGCGCATTGGTCAACCCAAAAGGCATCACTGTGAACTCATAATGCCCATATCTTGTCCGAAAAGCTGTTTTGGAGATATCGTCGGCCCTGACCTTCAGTTGGTGGTATCCAGTCCTCAGATCCAATTTATAAAAGACTGCGGCTCCCTTGAGATGGTCAAATAGATCGTCTATTCTCGGAAGAGGGTACTTGTTCCTGATAGTGATCTTGTTCAGTTCCCTATAGTCGATGCACAATCTCATACTCCCATCTTTCTTCTTCACAAAGAGTACTGGCGCTCCCCATGGGGACACACTAGGTCGAATTTGTTTTTTGTCCAGCAATTCTTGGAGTTGCTCTTTTAGCTCCTTGAGTTCAGCTGGCGCCATCCTGTAAGGTGCTTTAGAGATTGGTGCTGCACCAGGAACCAGATTAATTTCGAACTAAACTTCGCGGTCAGGAACTGTCCCTGGGAGTTCTTCTGGGAAAACATCCGGGAACTCACATACTATTGGGATGTCTTCTATCCTCATTTCGACTTCTCCTTGCACTTCGTTGATCATTGCTAGGTAGATGTCTTCTCCGGATTTCATGGCCTTCCATGCCTAGGAAGCGGAAAGGAGTGATTTTCGTTTCTTGGATTTACCATGATACACGATCTCTTTTTGATTTGGGGTTCGGAGCTTAACTCTTTTCCCTTTACAGTCCACTATGGCATTATTATTGGCTAACCAATCCATCCCTAAAATGATGTCGAAATCGACCATAACCAATTGTATCAAGTCGGCACTGAAAGTCTGATTAGCGATACCGATCTTACAATCCTTGTGAATTTCATGAGTTTCTATGTTCTTACTCATAGGTGTGGCTATCCGAAAAGGTTCAGTTAGAGATTCGGGCTTAAGTCCTAATTTCTTAGCAAACCTTTTTGACACAAAAGAGTGTGTAGCACCACAGTCAAACAATGCATAAGAAGGTAATTTTTGAAGTAAGATGGTACCTGATACGACTTCATTGGCTTCGTCCGCCTCTTCTTGGTTCATAGCGAACACCCTGGCATTAGGCTTATTCTCTTTTTTTTTGTTGGGGTTAGCTCCCACATTCGGCCCAGTTCCCTTGTTGGGCCCAACTGCTTGGTTGGCGGCCGTAGGACAATCTGCGATCCTGTGCCCTGCTTTCCCATATCCGAAGCACGCACCACTGGCTCTTCGATATTCCCCGGGGTGTCTGAAACCGCACTTCGGGCATGGCTTGGGTCCTTGATGGTTGGCCGCTGAGTTTTGCCCTGAGGAAGGTCCACCTGATTGGTTTGGCTTTCTGAACTTCTGACCGCCCTGAGAAGACTGACCGGCATGAGGTCGCTTGTTCTTATTCTCTCCCTCCCTGCGGCGGATGTCGGTTTCAGCTCGGATAGCTGCACCCATAAGATCTGCAAAATTGGCGGGGTGATAAACTGCTAAGGCTGACTGGATTCTACTATTTAATCCTCTCTTGAAGCGGTGCAGCTTCAAAACTTCGTCCGCCATGATGGCCGGAGCATAAGACCCAAGTGCATTAACTGGGTGGTGTATTCCACCATTGACATGTCTGGAGCTTGAGTGAGATTTTCAAACTCACTTAACTTCTGCAATCTGACCTCTGTCGGATAGTACTGTTTCAGAAATGTTTCTCGGAAGTTTCGTTATGTGATTGGTCCAGCAGCGATCATGGCTGGCGAGACTGCTTCCCACCATTTAGCTGCTCTGTCTTCAGGGAAAGGCACAATCACATCCACTTTGAGTGCCTCGGGAACTTCCAAAAGCCTTAACTGAGTCTCGACACTCTTTAGCCAAATCTGGCCAACTTCGGGATCAGCGTCCCCTCTGAATATCGGACATCTGTTCTTTCGGAGGGATTCATAATGAAATTTGATTCCATTCGGTGGTGGTGGAGGAGGTGGTTGATTAGCATTTGGGTTTCCCAACCCTTGCAGTGTTGTCGCCACTATGGTGGCTATGGCCATAAGATCAGGTCGGCTTAGATTAACTGCAGGCGGTGGTCCATTCTCCTGTCGATTCTCCTGTCTCTCTTCGCGATCGGCATTAGCGTAACGCGGGTTGCGGTTTTGCCTTGGGGGTCTGCCGGCCATTTCCTACATTCGCAAGTTCTAAAAATTGGTACGAGTAGGTTTCATGCAATAGATTGCGCAGAAATAAATTTAAATCAATGGAACAAATAAAATATTTTATTGACTTCTCAAACAGGAAAATAAATGAACATGACCAATCTAAATAAATAAATGTACTGAAGAAAAGAAAACGTAGCAACAATGGGAATAAACTACTAAGAATGATTCACTAAAATTTTCTAATCCGCTATCTCTCCATTCCCCTCGGCCACATCAGGTAGGGCTTCTTCCTCCTCGGGATCCTCAGGCACCTCTGGGTCTAAGAACTCTGCAAACTGCATATGAAGACTCTGATTTCCGATTCCAACTCAGCAATCTCTTCCCTGTGGGTCAGAATCTTTCATATCGCGTCATTCAATTCATTTCTTGCGTGTGCGCAGTTTGTTTCATTCTTCTGGATGAGCTCCCTCTCCTTTGCTTTCCTTTCGTCTACCTCCTTGGATAGCCTTTGGTTATTCTCAGATAATTGCATGATCACATTCCAGGATTCTTCAATTTTTTTCTTATCCCTCAGCCGGGCTTGACGGGCTTCAGACAGTTCTATGGTGCGTCTATCCACTTCCTCCTTAGCTTGCTTGGCTTGACTCATCGTTATTTGTAATGACTCTCGCAGTTCGCAGTTATGTTCTTTAACGAGCTCGAACATTTGGAAGACCTCGTCAATTCTTTTCTCTGCTGCCTCCAGTTTGGTAGTCAGATTTTCCACTTGTTGCCTCCTCTCAAGATTACTAACTCTCAGCCTCCTGTTAGTCCTATCCTGGTGTCCTATAGCAAATTCCTTTAAATGTATAGCAGCCTGAGCGCGCGTGCAATGCTGGTGGTAATCCAACTGAATAGTCTCCCTATGGGTAATCGGGTTACTTTCTTACGAGCAGTGACACGAAAACGAGCCATTTCCTGAAAAAAAATAAAAAGAAAATGCTCAGAATATCACAAATAGGACATAATAAAAATTTCAAGGTTATATAGAGTCAAATATACGAAAATAATCAAAATTTTCGGAAATTTCAAAAATGGAAAGTTTTGAGATAGACACATGGATTCGAAGCATATGTCGAGAGGATTCCAGAACAGTTGACGGAATCGAATTCGGAGTTTCCTATGAAAAGTTATAAGGGTTACAAAACTTTCCTAAAACGGAAAAAACGACGTTTTGGAGGCCTAAACGAAGGATTTTCGCGATTTGGACCCCTACCTCACGACTTTAGGGTCGTGAGTCTCGATCGTTGGGCCGTTTCGGAGGGAATAGCGTCGGTCCCAATTAAAAATTCGTCCGAAAATTTTTCGTTTTTTTTTTTCCGAAAAAAAAATCTTTTCCCACCCGGATTATGAACCTGGCGGCTCTGATACCACTTAAATGTCACGCCCCGAGACCGGGGTTGGTCGACACCGGCGTTGTTCATCAATCACACAATCGAAAAACAACCAGCCTCGTAGCACAGTATAAACCGAAACCAGTTTATTTCATAAATTCGCAAAATTTGAACATTTGTCTTTACAACGGAAAATAAATAAATGCGGAAACGTTTTACATGAAAATTAAACTGCTAAAATTCGAAAATAATGAGAACATGGCTAAGACTAAATCTCGAAATCACTACCCCAGAATTGTTCTGACTCTTCTTCCTCAACCTGTTCTTCTGATTTATCTGGGGAGAGGAGAGTAAGGGGTGAGTATTTTGGGAAATACTCAGAAAGTGGGGGCCGTTCGAGTACACAACAACATGCATAAAAAATTTCGAAATACATACACACACCATGCATAATTTGACTCATATCACATTCGTATCATTGACCTAACACTGAGATTCCTCTACTTTCAATGGTTTACTGAATTCAGTCCCTAATTTTTATTCCTCTAAGGGGGCGAGGCCGAATCGGTAATATCCCCACAGTATGAGGGTCATATCATAGTTGGGATTCCCTCTCATATCAAGTTGAATCCTCACAGTGTCAACATAAAACTCATGCAGAAATCATAACCAGAAGGGGGTAGAAGAAGAATTGTACTCGACTGAATTTTTTCAAAAAAAAACGAAAATGCATACACCGAAATTACACATTTAAAACAAGCCCACTTACCTTAAATTCTTGAGGAGAAAAATGTGAAAACCTCGGGATTCTTGCACTGGAATTTTGAAAATTCCTCTTCGGCGACTGAACTGCGGCAGCGATTCGCGGCTCTCGAGAATCCTAAGAAAACTAGGGGAGAAACTCGAAAAAACTGGAGTAGAAAATGGTGTGAATTTTCGAGTTATAGGCCCTCCTATTTATAGGGGTTGGCTGCTATCTCGATCGAGTTTATCCGCACGTTTGAATTGAATCAAATCTTCATCTAGAATCGTGATCTAAATCTAAATATTTATCCCTGATCCTGGATGATAAATTTCGAAATCTTGATATCCTTTCCTTGGATAAATTTCGAAATTATGCTATGTCCAGCCTGAAAAATTTTGACTTCTGTGTCTGATTTCCAATATTCGGTAGACTTTTTATTTCCCAATTGTAAAATCCAGGATTTTAAATTTTATCATGATAATATTTTGTACCATTGCAAGATTTTCGAAATGGAATGGATAATTTTATCTTGAGCATTATTTGGAACTCAAGAATTTAAATAATATCGTGTATATTTCGGAATTTGAGATATGCAAAATTATACCGGATATAGATCTAAGATTTGATATACCTGGATAAAGATTTAAGCAGGAAGATAATTCAATCTTGGATTACAAATCTTGAAGTAGATATCATAGGATTTTCGAAAATATTGAAGGATTTAGGGAGGATTTTCGAAATTGTTGAGATATAGGGAAAAGTCTGCACGATAAAATACAGGCTTGGGAAAAATTTAAAAGTTTAACTACCAGGATTTTTAAGAAAAAATATCAAAATCTTATCTAGGAAAAATACCACTAAATTTCGAGTTTAGGTAGGAAAATTTTGGGATTTAAGAAATATAATTGGGAAATAAAAAGTCTACCGAATATCGGAAATTAGACACAGAAGTCAAAATTTTTCAGGCTGGACATAGCATAATTTCGAAATTTATCCAAGGGAAGGATATCAAGATTTCGAAATTTATCATCCAGGATCAGGGATAAATATTTAGATTTAGATAACGATTCTAGATGAAGATTTGATTCAATTCAAACGCGCGGATAAACTCGATCGAGATAGCAGCCAACCCCTATAAATAGGAGGGCCTATAACTCGAAAATTCACACCATTTTCTACTCCAGTTTTTCGAGTTTCTCCCCTAGTTTTCTTAGGATTCTCGAGAGCCGCGAAGCGCTGCCGCAGTTCAGTCGCCGAAGAGGAATTTTCGAAATTCCAGTGCAAGAATCCCGAGGTTTTCACGTTTTTATCCTCAAGAATTTAAGGTAAGTGGGCTTGTTTTAAATGTGTAATTTCTGTGTATGCATTTTCGTTTTTTGAAATTTCGGTCGAGTACAATTCTTCTTCTACCCCCCTTCTGGTTATGATTGCTGCATGGGTTTTATGTTGACACTATGAGGATTCAACTTGATATGGGAGGGAATCCCAACTATGATATGACCCTCATACGGTGGGGATATAACCGATTCGGCCTCGCCCCCTTAGAGGAATAAAAATTAGGGACTGAATTCAGTAAACCATTGAAAGTAGAGGAATCTCAGTGTCAGGTCAATGATACGAATGTGATATGAGTCAAATTATGCATGGTGTGTGTATGTATTTCGAAATTTTATATGCATGTTGTTGTGTACTCGAACGGCCCCCACTTGCTGAGTATTTCCCAAAATACTCACCCATTACTCCCTCTCCAGATAAATCCGAAGAGCAGGTTGAGGAAGAAGAGTCAGAACAATTCTGGGGCTGGTGATAAATTTCGAGAATTGTAGTATTATGATTTAGAATTTTCGTATTTTTTTTATTTGTAAAACGTTTCCGCATTTATTTATTTTCCGTTGTAAAGACAAATGTTCAAATTTTGCGAATTTATGAAATAAAATGGTTTCGGTTTATACTGTGCTACGAGGCTGGTTGTTTTTCGATTGTGTGATTGATGAACAACGTCGGTGTTGACCAACCCCGGTCTCGGGGGGTGACATTTAAGTGGTATCAGAGCCGCCAGGTTCATAATCCGGGTGGGAAAAGATTTTTTTTTCGGAAAAAAAAAAACGAAAAATTTTCGGACGAATTTTTAATCGGGACCGACGCTATTCCCTTCGAATCTATGTGTCTATCTCAAAACTTTCCATTTTTGGAAATTTCCGAAAATTTTGATTATTTTCGTATATTTGACTCTATATTACCTTGAAATTTTTATTCTGTCCTATTTGTGATATTCTGAGCATTTCATTTTTTTTTTTTTTCAGGAAATGGCTCGTTTTCGTGTCACTGCTCGTAAGAAAGTAACCCCGATTATCCATAGGGAGACTATTCAGTTGGATTACCACCAGCATCGCACGCGCGCTCAGGCTGCTATACATTTAAAGGAATTGGCTATAGAACACCAGGATAGGACTATCAGGAGGCTGAGAGTTAGTAATCTTGAGAGGAGGCAACAAGTGGAAAATCTGACTACCAAACTGGAGGCAGCAGAGAAAAGAATTGACGAGGTCTTCCAAATGTTCGAGCTCGTTAAAGAACATAACTGCGAACTGCGAGAGTCATTACAAATAACGATGAGTCAAGCCAAGCAAGCTAAGGAGGAAGTGGATAGATGCACCATAGAACTGTCTGAAGCCCGTCAAGCCCGACTGAGGGATGAGAAAAAAATTGAAGAATCCTGGAATGTGATCATGCATTTATCTGAGAATAACCAAAGGTTATCCAAGGAGGTAGACGAAAGGAAATCAAAGGAGAAGGAGCTCATCCAGAAGAATGAAACAAACTGCGCACACGCAATAAATGAATTGAATGACGCGATAGGAAAGATTCTGACCCACAGGGAAGAGATTGCTGAGTTGGAATCGGAAAATCAGAGTCTTCAGATGCAGTTTGCAGAGTTCTTAGACCCAGAGGTGCCTGAGGATCCCGAGGAGGAAGAAGCCCTACCTGACGTGGCCGAGGGGAATGGAGAGATAGCGGATTAGAAAATTTTAGTGAATCATTCTTAGTAGTTTATTCCCATTGTTGCTACGTTTTCTTTTCTTCAGTACATTTATTTATTTAGATTGGTCATGTTCATTTATTTTCCTGTTTGAGAAGTCAATAAAATATTTTATTTGTTCCATTGATTTCAATTTACTTCTGCGCAATCTATTGCATGAAACCTACTCGTACCAATTTTTAGAACTTGCGAATGTAGGAAATGGCCGGCAGACCCCCAAGGCAAAACCGCAACCCGCGTTACGCTAATGCCGATCGCGAAGAGAGACAGGAGAATCGACAGGAGAATGGACCACCGCCTGCAGTTAATCTAAGTCGAGCTGATCTTATGGCCATAGCCACCATAGTGGCGACAACACTGCAAGGGTTGGGAAACCCAAATGCCAATCAACCACCTCCACCACCACCACCACCACCGAATGGAATCAAATTTCATTATGAATCCCTCCGAAAGAACAGATGTCCGATATTCAGAGGGGACGCTGATCCCGAAGTTGGCCAGAGTTGGCTAAAGAGTGTCGAGACTCAGTTAAGGCTTTTGGAAGTTCCTGAGGCACTCAAAGTGGATGTGATTGTGCCTTTCCTGGAAGACAGAGCAGCTAAATGTTGGGAAGCAGTCTCGCCAGCCATGATCGCTGCTGGACCAATCACATGGCGAAACTTCCGAGAAACATTTCTGAAACAGTACTATCCGGCAGAGGTCAGATTGCAGAAGTTAAGTGAGTTTGAAAATCTCACTCAATCCAGACATGTCAGTGGTGGAATACACCTCCCAGTTTAATGCACTTGGGTCTTATGCTCCGGCCATCATGGCGGACGAAGTTTTGAAGCTGCACCGCTTCAAGAGAGGATTAAACAGTAGCATCCAGTCAGCCTTAGCATTTTATCAGCCCGCCAATTTTGTAGATCTTATGGGCGCAGCTATCCGAGCTGAAACCGACATCCGCCGCAGGGAGGGAGAGAATAAGAACAAGCGACCTCATGCCGGTCAGTCTTCTCAGGGCGGTCAGAAGTTCAGAAAGCCAAACCAATCAGGCGGACCTTCCTCAGGGCAAAACTCAGCGGCAAACCATCAAGGACCCAAGCCATGCCCGAAGTGCGGTTTCAGACACCCCAGGGAATGTCGAAGAGCCAGTGGTGCGTGCTTCGGATGTGGGAAAGCAGGGCACAAGATCGCAGATTGTCCTACGGCCGCCAACTAAGCAGCTGGGCCCAACAAGGGAACTGGGCTGAATGTGGGAGCTAACCCCAACAAACCAAAGGAGAATAAGCCTAATGCCAGGGTGTTCGCTATGAACCAAGAAGAGGCGGACGACGCCAATGAAGTCGTATCAGGTACCATCTTACTTCAAAAAGTACCTGCTTATGCATTGTTTGACTGTGGTGCTACACATTCTTTTGTGTCAAAAAGGTTTGCTAAGAAATTAGGACTTAAGCCCGAATCTCTAACTGAACCTTTTCGGATAGCCACACATACGAGTAAGACCATAGAAACTCATGAAATTCACAAGGATTGTAAGATCGGTATCGCTAATCAGACTTTCAGTGCCGACTTGATACAATTGGTTATGGTCGATTTCGACATCATTCTAGGGATGGATTGGTTAGCCAATAATAATGCCATAGTGGACTGTAAAGGAAAAAGAGTTAAGCTCCGAACCCCAAATCAGAAAGAGATCGTGTATCATGGTAAATCCAAGAAACGAAAATCACTCCTTTCCGCTTCCCAGGCATGGAAGGCCATGAAATCCGGAGAAGACATCTACCTAGTAATGATCAACGAAGTGCAAGGAGAAGTCAAAATGAGGATCGAAGACATCCCAATAGTATGTGAGTTCCCGGATGTTTTCCCAGAAGAACTCCCAGGGACAGTTCCGGACCGCGTAGTTGAGTTCGAAATTAATCTGGTTCCTGGTGCAGCACCAATCTCTAAAGCACCTTACAGGATGGCGCCAGCTGAACTCAAGGAGCTAAAAGAGCAACTCCAAGAATTGCTGGACAAAAAACAAATTCGACCTAGTGTGTCCCCATGGGGAGCGCCAGTACTCTTTGTGAAGAAGAAAGATGGGAGTATGAGATTGTGCATCGACTATAGGGAACTGAACAAGATCACTATCAGGAACAAGTACCCTCTTCCGAGAATAGACGATCTATTTGACCATCTCAAGGGAGCCGCAGTCTTTTATAAATTGGATCTGAGGACTGGATACCACCAACTGAAGGTCAGGGCCGAAGATATCTCCAAAACAGCTTTTCGGACAAGATATGGGCATTATGAGTTCACAGTGATGCCTTTTGGGTTGACCAATGCGCCTGCAGCCTTTATGGACCTAATGAACAGAGTGTTCAAACCATTTCTGGACCGGTTCGTAGTGGTATTTATTGATGACATCCTCATTTATTCTCCCAACGAGGAAGAACATGAAGAGCACCTCCGCCTTGCACTACAGACACTGAGGGAGAAAGAGCTATATGCTAAGTTTAAGAAATGTGAGTTCTGGCTTAAGAGTGTATCCTTTTTAGGACATGTGATCTCGGAAGCAGGAGTATCAGTGGATCCCAAGAAAGTTGAGGCAATTACAGAGTGGCCAAAACCTAAGAACGCCACAGACATCAGGAGCTTTCTTGTACTGGCAGGTTATTACAGGAAGTTCGTCGAAGGTTTTTCTTCCATAGCTATACCACTGACTAAGCTCACTCAGAAGAATTCTAAGTTCATCTGGACGAAGGTTGCGAGAAAAGTTTTCAGATATTGAAAGAATAACTTGCATCCACACCAGTGCTAATCTTACCTATTGAAGATAAGGAATTCAACATCTACAGTGACGCATCTAAGGAAGGTCTGGGATGCGTACTCATGCAAGAGGGAAGAGTGATCGCCTATGCATCAAGGCAGTTGAAACCGCACGAAAAGAACTACCCTACGCATGATCTTGAGTTAGCAGCAGTTGTCTTTGCCTTAAAAATTTGGAGGCACTACCTCTATGGCGCCAAGTGTGAAATTTTCACAGATCACCAAAGCCTCAAGTACTTGTTCACCCAAAAAGAACTAAACATGAGGCAGAGGCGATGGATCGAACTACTGAAGGATTACGACTTGACTATAAGGTACCATCCAGGTAAAGCGAACAAAGTGGCCGATGCTCTGAGTCGGAAAATAGAGGCAAGATCACTCTAGCTTCCCTCTCGGCCCAGCCATGTCTGCAGGAGACCGTCAAGTTAAATCAGGACCGAGACCCTGAGCTAAAGAAACTTAAGGAGCAAGTCGAAAGCGGGAAGTCTCAAGATCTACAAATTGATGACAAGGGAGTCCTACGGATGAATGGACGACTGTGCGTACCGAACAACGATAACCTTCGCCAAGAAATACTATCAGAAGCACACAAGTCCAAGTTTTCAGTCCATCCAAGCAGTACAAAAATGTACAGAGACCTTAAGAGGAATTTTTGGTGGAACGGAATGAAAAGAGATGTGGCAGTATTCGTCTCTAAGTGTCAGGTTTGTCAACAGGTCAAAGCAGAGCACCAGCGACCCGGAGGTATATTGCAACCGTTGGAGATACCTGAGTGGAAGTGGGACCATATCTCCATGGACTTTGTGGTAGGATTACCAAAGTCAAGGCAAGGTCAGGACGGAATATGGGTAATTGTAGATAGACTTACAAAATCTGTACACTTCCTACCCGTCCGTATGAACTACAATCTGGACAAATTAGCTACACTGTACATGGACAATATTGTAAGACTTCATGGAGTACCAGTGAGCATCCTGTCTGAAAGAGATCCAAGGTTCGTCTCGCGCTTTTGGAAGAGCTTTCAAGAGGCCATGGGAACAAAAGTAACCCTAAGTACGGCCTATCATCCTCAAACCGATGGACAAACGGAGAGAACCATCCAAACTTTGGAAGATATGCTGCGAGCATGCACTCTTGAATTCAGTAGCAATTGGAGCACTCATCTACCTTTAATTGAGTTTTCTTACAACAACCGCTATCACAGCAGCATCGGAATGGCCCCATACGAAGCTCTTTATGGAAGAAAATGTCGATCACCACTTTATTGGGATGAAGTGGGAGAAAAAGCAGTAGTAGGACCCGAGCTCGTACAGATAACAATAGACAAGGTTACAGTTGTCCGAGAAAAACTCAAGACAGCTCAAGGCCGACAAAAGAGTTGGGCAGATCTTAAAAGAAGGCCAGTGGAATTCAACGTGGGCGATAAGGCCTACGTTAAAGTCTCGCCTATGAAAGAAGTTGTCCGATTCAGCAAAGCTGGGAAGCTGAACCCCCGTTATGTAGGACCCTTCGAAATTCTGGAAAAGGTGGGTACACTGGCATACAGATTGGCACTGCCGCCAAACATGTCAAGAATTCATAATGTTTTCCACGTGTCCCAACTACGGAGATACATCTCGGATCCAAGCCATGTGTTGGAAGTAGAACCGCTCATGACCGAAAGTAACTTGGGAGAAGAGCTGAAGTACGAAGAAGTTCCCATCAAGATCGTGGACACCAAAGACCAAGTACTAAGGCGACGAATCATTCCCTACGTCAAGGTGCAATGGTCTAACCACACTGAAAGAGAAGCCACATGGGAGCTGGAAGAAAGGATGAGGAACCAATACCCTTACCTCTTCATAGAACTAGTCAACCCAAGTTTCGAGGACGAAACATCCCATAAGGAGGGAGGTATGTAAAATCCAGGATTTTAGATTGATAATATTTTGTACCATAATTTGCAAGATTTTCGAAATGGAATGGATAATTTTATCTTGAGCATTATTTGGAACTCAAGAATTTAAATAATATCGTGTATATTTCGGAATTTGAGATATGCAGAATTATACCGGATATAGATCTAAGATTTGATATACCTGGATAAAGATTTAAGCAGGAAGATAATTCAATCTTGGATTACAAATCTTGAAGTAGATATCATAGGATTTTCGAAAATATTGAAGGATTTAGGGAGGATTTTTGAAATTTTTGAGATATAGGGAAAAGTCTGCACGATAAAATATAGGCTTGGAAAAATTTAAAAGTTTAACTACCAGGATTTTTAAGAAAAAAATATCAAAATCTTATCTTGGAAAATACCACTAAATTTCGAGTTTAGGTAGGGAAATTTTGGGATTTAAGAAATATAATTGAGAAATAAAAAGTCTACCGAATATTGGAAATTAGACACAGAAGTCAAAATTTTTCAGGCTGGACATAGCATAATTTCGAAATTTATCCAAGGGAAGGATATCAAGATTTCGAAATTTATCATCCAGGATCAGGGATAAATATTTAGATTTAGATCACGATTCTAGATGAAGATTTGATTCAATTCAAACGCGCGGATAAACTCGATCGAGATAGCATCCAACCCCTATAAATAGGAGGGCCTATAACTCGAAAATTCACACCATTTTCTACTCCAGTTTTTCGAGTTTCTCCCCAAGTTTTCTTAGGATTCTCGAGAGCCGCGAAGCGCTGCCGCAGTTCAGTCGCCGAAGAGGAATTTTCGAAATTCCAGTGCAAGAATCCCGAGGTTTTCACGTTTTTATCCTCAAGAATTTAAGGTAAGTGTGCTTGTTTTAAATGTGTAATTTCGGTGTATGCATTTTCGTTTTTTGAAATTTCGGTCGAGTACAATTCTTCTTCTACCCTCCTTCTGGTTATGATTGCTGCATGGGTTTTATGTTGACACTGTGAGGATTCAACTTGATATGGGAGGGAATCCCAACTATGATATGACCCTCATACGGTGGGGATATAACCGATTCGGCCTCGCCCCCTTAGAGGAATAAAAATTAGGGACTGAATTCAGTAAACCATTGAAAGTAGAGGAATCTCAGTGTCAGGTCAATGATACGAATGTGATATGAGTCAAATTATGCATGGTGTGTGTATGTATTTCGAAATTTTATATGCATGTTGTTGTGTACTCGAACGGCCCCCACTTGCTGAGTATTTCCCAAAATACTCACCCCTTACTCCCTCCCCAGATAAATCCGAAGAGCAGGTTGAGGAAGAAGAGTCAGAACAATTCTGGGGCTGGTGATAAATTTCGAGAATTGTAGTATTCGGATTTAGAATTTTCGTATTTTTTTTATTTGTAAAACGTTTCCGCATTTATTTATTTTCTGTTGTAAAGACAAATGTTCAAATTTTGCAAATTTATGAAATAAACTGGTTTCGGTTTATACTGTTCTACGAGGCTGGTTGTTTTTCGATTGTGTAATTGATGAACAACGTCGGTGTCGACCAACCCCGATCTCGGGGCGTGACACCAATTATATTTCTTAAATCCCAAAATTTCCCTACCTAAACTCGAAATTTAGTGGTATTTTTCCAATATAAGATTTTGATATTTTTTTCTTAAAAATCCTGATAGTTAAACTTTTAAATTTTTCCCAAGACTGTATTTTATCGGGTAGACTTTTCCCTATATCTCATCAATTTCGAAAATCCTCCCTAAATCCTTCAATTTTTTCGAAAATTCTATGATATCTACTTCAAGATTTGTAATCCAAGATTGCATTATCTTCCTTCTTAAATCTTTATCCAGGTATATCAAATCTTATATCTATATCCGGTATAATTCTGCATATCTCAAATTCCGAAATATAAACGATATTATTTAAATTCTTGAGTTCCAAATAATGCTCAAGATAAAATTATCCATTCCATTTCGAAAATCTTGCAAATCTTGGTACAAAATATTATCAATCTAAAATCCTGGATTTTACAGTATACAACATATCAAATTAGTTAATGATATCAAACTGAACCCAGATTTTGCAGCCTAGCTTTGACAGTATCCAATTGCACTGCTCAAATAATCAACAAAGACAATCACAACACTAGACTACATACAAAGACAAAGAATATTGACATGATTAAGAGTACACTTACTTTGTGATGATGTCGTTGCTTTTTGAATGGTTGTTCAAAAAAATATATTCCCAATTTTCCGATATACAGCCTGTATGAAGAAACAAAATAGTTGTATAAAACTAATGTTTCTGATGTACAATAACATTTATGTTCTAGGAAGCTAGAACTAATGTGAAACTGAAGTCTAACTTCTAAAGTTATCAATGAAAAGAGTCATGGTTGTCATAATGGTACTATAAAAAAAAGTTTTAAATACTGACATATTACACTACAACTGCATATGAACCACAAGTCTGACTGTTTAGAACAAATAAACCTCAAATTTACCAAGCTAAATCTTTGTTGGGAAGTATTCATTTCATCATGGTAAAAAAATAACGGGACAAAAAGTACATTAATCAATCTTCTTTCATCCAGAGTTTCAGTTGAAACGATATAAGTTAACGACACTACAATAGCTGTATGAAACTTTTTAACTTGTTAACTTCACCCACCAAATTCTACACGAACAAGATGCAACAGACTCACGAAAAAGGTCTGAAAAGTTCATATTCAATCTTAAGTTGGAAGACTCAAACAATGAAAACAACATTTGAGCTTAATTATGCAATCGTGCATCACCTCCTCACAATATGTATCCATTATAATTCAGATATCTTTAAAGTTGTTTCACAAATACACCATTTGGTAGAAAGGCCTCAAGATAATACATGCCGCTAGCAAGCAATACAATTCCGGACTGTAACATTTAGTGGATGGATAATTGAACATTATTTTTGTAGAGTTTAGATTTTCTACTGAATAAAGATCTGAAAACTATTTCATTGCCCTAAACCTAATAAAAAGCATCTGAAAACTCACAAAAAATCATTTTTTTAATGTGATGTTAATATTGTTGACAAAAATCCCTCGATGAGCAATAATTTAATTGCCGTAATTCAAAACCTCCAAAACCTATGAAAATCAACTTAGCATCACCCAGCTTATTACAGGTACAGCCCATGACATCGTTTTCTTAAGAAAATGAATACAAAATATTCCTTCCAATTACGTACTGAGAAAACCCAAAAGAAAACAGAGACGAACTGCATATTCTTGTTGGCTAAACAGAGAGAAAAAGCAAGAAAAAGGAAAAACAAAAAAGAGAAGGATACGAGGTGCGAGAGTGCTATAAAAAAACAAAGTTTTAAATACAGAGATATTACACTACAAATGCATATGGAACCACAAGTCTGACTGTTTAGAACAAATAAACCTCAAAAACAGAGAAAATAAAACGGGACCAATATTCACAAGCTCTGTTTCGTCAACCTACCTGGGATTGTTACAAAATATACAGTTCAAGATCATGAGCAGAATGTTCGTATGATTTAGACTATTTACTATCATGACCAGAATATGTGCTCAGGGGCATCATTTACTGAAGAAAATAGAAAAATGATTGATTTGGGTCATTCTAACACAAAGCACTTCATCAATACTTTGCATACCTATTCGTAAATATAATCTTGTATGCATTCCGCCCACTCAGATCACACTTCATCAATTTCTTCCTTAGAGTACTCTGTTTTCATGAACTGTGAACAAAAACAATGATAATATTAATAAAAAAAAATCAATAAAGACATTGAAAAATGAGAAATACACAATTATTTGTGAATATTGAGAATATGTCGAATATTACAATTGAAGATAGTGAGTCCTTCTCACTGGTATCATTTTTTTTCAATCATTTCTCTCATAAAATCTCATACATAAAAACCATATTGTTTTGCATCTAGTTGTCGAGAACCCTATGTTTAAAAAAAATTGTTAGTGATTGATACACAAATGAAA